>NW_028251379.1:0-51182 GCF_964263255.1 Lissotriton vulgaris | reverse complement strand
TCTTTATTAAAAACTAGCAGCCTGTCCCGACGTTGTCCGGGAGCAAAAGGCTGCTTCAGGGCCCCCGCCCGCCCCGCAGAAGAGTTGTCTGTGCAAGTCCTGGCCCTGTTCAACTGATTTGGCCCACTTGTGTTATTTTTTTAATTCGTATGTATTGTTTTCAGCGTTTTATGTTGTCCGCAAGATGTGAGGAAAGTGTTGTGTCACCTGTTTAATGTTTTTTTTTCTTTCAAAGACTCTTTCTGTGTGTTCGTTTTTGTACCCTTCAAAGAAGTTTCCCTTTCGTTTTGTCAATTGTGTGGTGAAGTCCTGGCAGTGCTCGAGTGATTATGGGCAGTTGTGTTATTTTCGTTATTCGTTTGTCTTATTGTAAGCGTTTTATCTTGTCCGCAAGATGTGAGGAAAGTCTCGTGAATGCGCAGTCGATTGTGTTTCTCCGTTAAGAAATGTCGGCTTTTTTTGTTCGTGTTTACCCCCCTGTAACGTCATTGGTCAATGGCCAATGGTTAAAGACTTTTTTTTGGTAAGTCGAAGTCGTGTGTGTGTTTTCTTTAGTGCGTTGTGATTGGTGTAGTATGCGATTAATCCTGCCCCCTGTGTGGCGTCATTTGACACTCCTCGTCGATGGAAGGCCCGCCCTGTTTTTAATGTGAAGGCGTCAGTGTTGTCTGGGTAACTGCAACGAATGTGTGTATATTTCTTATAGTGCGCACCTCTGCTGTTTTTGTATATTGGTGTTACTGCGCATTATGGGGGAATTTAAACTCATTGAAAGCGCATTTCCGCTGTGTGTGGTGGGATTTGCAAATGTTTGTTAGAAATTCATTGAAAGCGCATTTCTGCTCTATGTCTGCATATTGTGCGTTCTAAATTCAGTGAAAGCGCATCTCCGCTCTATGTGTGCATATGTAAGTGTGTTGTGAAGTCGCTTGGCCTAGGTTTGTTATTTGCACTTGGCACGGCCCTGTAAACGCCCACATTTGTTGTTTGAGACGCCCACGGCCACGACCACGCCCCCAAGGGACTACTTTACTACTTTGGGCGTTTTTGCTTTTTTAATGTATATGGTGTACATATCTATAGCCTATGTCCTTCTGCCACATCTCCCCTTTCAAATGGTGTATTGGGTGTAGTGATTGGTGCATTACTTTTGTAGTTTACCTGGCTCAAAGGTTTGTGTTCTCTCTTTAAAATAGTAGTATAGATACTCTCACTTCTCCTAAAAAGAAGGGGAAGAAAACTAAACAAACTTCTAAAGATAAGCGTTCTCAGTCACGAGGAAGGTCTCCTCAAAAGAAGCCCTCTGAAAAGAGGTATAACCTCAGGAACAGGGATATTTTGAAAAAAACTGATAGATATCAAGATACTGATACACGTTCCTCTCGTACCTTTCAGACTTCCTCACAGAAATCTGAAAGTAGAGGATGGTCAGAACACAAGGAAGAACGTGTGAAGTCCAAAGACGATCAACACGTTCCAAAAAATAAGAAAACTCAATTCACCAAAAAGAAGGGAGCAGGTCTAAAATCAGACATGCCGAGCTTCTTGAGGACACAACTCAAGAACGGGGAGTGGGCCCAGACAATCCTGGACAGCGCAGCAGAAGTCACCATAGCTTGCAAGATCTTGAAGGATCATCTGGAGACAGTGGACTTGAATGAGTACATCCAAGTTGAAACTGCTGATACCAGGGTTAGTGTACCCCACAAGTTATATGAAGTAACGCTCCAGGTGGAGGGGGACATAACTAGGAAAATAAGAGCACTCTTTTGGGAGAAGCTCTCTAAGGGTTATTACATTTTTCTAGCTGAAAAAGACTGGCCACCAAAATTAGTCAGGGAGTGCCCACATGGCGAAGACTTCATTATGCCAGCCTTCTCAAATCATATTCCAATTCACTTAAAATACACCTATGCCAGAAAATGGGCTGTAGCCCAGACTCCAGCATTATATAAAAATCATGTAGGATGGGATGAGGATTCACCTCACCATAAAATCCAGTTAAAACACAACCAACTGCACAGAGGCAGTATCCAGTAAAGCAAGAAGCTAAAAAACAAGTCAGGGAGATATTAGATCAACTTGAATATCAAGGGGTGATTGAAACATGCACCTCGTCAATGAGCACTCCTTTGTTTCCTGTCTCCAAACCAGACAATACATTTCGTCTAATTTTGGACTACATATATTTAAACTCTTGTTGCAAAACCTTTGCAGTACAAAATGCACACAGTGCAGTACTAATGAATAACATTGTGCATAAAAAAATATAAAACCACATTAGATATTTCTATCGGTTTCTTCTATCAAAACATTGCACCTGAAAGCAGGTACTTGACCGCTTTCTCAATTATGGGGACCCAGCGTCACTTCTGTTGTCTCCCCCAGGGATTCCAGAATAGTCCGGGGTTATTTTCAGCTAGAGTAACAGAGTTACCACAAACGTATGATGATGAGGCATTATCTTATGTCGATGACATCGATCTAACAGACAATGACTTGGACAGGCACTTGAACAGAGTGAATACCATTGTACTTGGATTCACTTCTGAAGAGTATAAATTCAACTTTAAGAAATCAAGAATTGCCCACCTCAACATCCTTTTTCTAGGATATGCGTTATCAAGTGAAGGCAAAAGCCTGGCAGCCAAATTTTTAGGTCTCGCCTGTCGATGCGCATGCGCATCGAGCTTGCGAGACTATGGGGGCTTATCCACTCTTTATCCAACTTGCAAGGAATCGTGGCGATTCCTTGCAGTGCACGAGACATTTAAGCTCAATGCGCATGCGCAAACAGCTTCAAAGCGCGTGCACAAGCCCCCATCCGCCTGCATTGCCTTCTCTCTCTCTGACAGCCTCCCCCAGCTCCGCCTCCTCACTTTTTGATTGCACGGCTGTTAGGCCGTGCCTCCCCTACTCTACTCCCCCCTCCTTCTCCACTCCCCCTCACGACGCACCTCCGGATCCGCCCCCTCCCCATTTTGTCTACCACCGTGAAACTGTTTGGCACACGAAAGTTTTACCATTACCACGACCTATTTCCTTTCAGAAAACATTTTCCTCTTCAACTCTAACTTCGCCAAATTTATTTTACGGGACAATGAAACATACTTATTTGTTACCAAACATTTGTACAGCCTTCCACATCTTTTCCACAACCCACTAACGCCCGAACCTCCCCCCTCTGTTCCCGTACACAGCCATGCTCGCATTTCAACTCCCCCTCTCCAGACGCCAGGACCTCCCCTCTCTGTCCCTGCACCCATCCATGCTCTCCGAATACAAAAAGACATTACCACGACCTATTTCCTTTCCGAAAACATTTTCCTCTTCAACTCTAACTTCGCCAAATTTATTTGACGGGACAATGAAACATACTTATTTGTTACCAAACATTTGTACAGCCTTCCACATCTCTTCCACAACCCACTAACGCCCGAACCTCCCCCCTCTGTTCCCGTACACAGCCATGCTCGCATTTCAACTCCCCCTCTCCAGACGCCAGGACCTCCCCTCTGTGTTCCTGCACCCATCCATGCTCTCCGAATACAAAAAGACATTACCACGACCTATTTCCTTTCCGAAAACATTTTCCTCTTCAACTCTAACTTCGCCAAATTTATTTGACGGGACAATGAAACATACTTATTTGTTACCAAACATTTGTACAGCCTTCCACATCTCTTCCACAACCCACTAACGCCCGAACCTCCCCCCTCTGTTCCCGTACACAGCCATGCTCGCATTTCAACTCCCCCTCTCCAGACGCCAGGACCTCCCCTCTGTGTTCCTGCACCCATCCAGGCTCTCCGAACACAAAAAAAGACTTTAAACTGAAATGGTCGACAAAAAGAAATCATGACAGACGCATTACAAGCTACATCGTAGCATTGCACCTACAAAAGTTAATCTTACAACCCACAAACGCCCGAACCTCCCCCCTCTGTTCCCGTACACAGCCAGGCTCGCAAATCAACTCCCCCTCTCCAGACGCCAGGACCTCCCCTCTCTGTCCCTGCACCCAACCATTCTTTAGTCCCATTTACATGAACACAAAGTCAGGCCACAGACTCCAAGGCTTTCGTCCCGAAAACTACAGGATGCTAGACTACTTTAAGCGCCGTCGCCAAGATTGTAATCACTTGTGAAGTTCCTTTGGGGATGTGCTAATTTAGAACAGCAGGATGCGAGCCGGGTGTTAGCTCGATAACAACAACAAACGCCCCCCCCCCCAAAAAAAACCGACTGAAAGGAAATACTTACACTAGAAACGTGATACTTTTTTGCAAAACTTAAGCAATGTCACTGTACGCAAATATTAACACTAGAAACGTGTAGTTATTTTAACAATACTTATTTACTTTACATAACCATGATTATTATTTGACAACTTTCCTCTACAGCGTGGTTTGTAAAATCGTCTTATTCTACGTGTACTCTTTTACAGACTAAAGATTTTCTATGTTGCCTCAGTGAAACATTTCCGATTTTGCCTTCTTTTGGATAATCACCATATTTCTTTTACACACACATTAAGGGAGCCATCCGCAGCAGCCTCACTCTCACTCACCCTCAACCTCTTTTTTTGTATTTAGTTAAGGGTAACTTGCAGCCAACCTCTCTTGCTATTTTGTTAAGGGTAACTTGCAGCACACATTTCAAGACGAATTACAGTAAGGCAGAAAATGGCGTCTGGAAACGTTATGTTTTTTTACATCAAAACTCCTATACTTTAAATACAATCTACCACTGTATTTTAACATTTCGCCACACCTACTCACCATCAACCTCTCACCCTCAACCACTCACCCTCAACCACTCACCCTCAACCACTCACCCTCAACCACTCACCCTCAACCACTCACCCTCAACCACTCACCCTCACTCACCCTCACCCACTCACCCTCACCCTCAACCACTCACCCTCAACCACTCACCCTCAACCACTCACCCTCAACCACTCACCCTCAACCACTCACCCTCAACCACTCACCCTCAACTACTCACCCTCAACCACTCACCCTCAACCACTCACCCTCAATCACTCACCCTCAACCACTCACCCTCAATCACTCACCCTCAACCACTCACCCTCAACCACTCACCCTCAATCACTCACCCTCAACCACTCACCCTCAACCACTCACCCTCAACCAATCACCCTCAACCACTCACCCTCAACCACTCACCCTCAACCACTCACCCAACACATCACTCTCACTCACCATCAACATCTCACCCTCAACACCTCACCCTCAACGCCTCACCCTCAACGCCTCACCCTCAACGCCTCACCCTCAACGCCTCACCCTCAACGCCTCACCCTCAACCACTCACCCTCAACCACTCACCCTCAACCACTCACCCTCAACCACTCACCCTCAACCACTCACCCTCAACCACTCACTCTCAACCACTCACTCTCAACCACTCACCCTCAACCACTCACCCTCAACCACTCACCCTCAACCACTCACCCTCACCCACTCACCCTTACTCACCCTCACCCACTCACCCTCACCCTCAACCACTCACCCTCAACCACTCACCCTCAACCACTCACCCTCAACCACTCACCCTCAACCACTCACCCTCAACCACTCACCCTCAATCACTCACCCTCAACCACTCACCCTCAACCACTCACCCTCAACCAATCACCCTCAACCACTCACCCTCAACCACTCACCCAACACATCACTCTCACTCACCATCAACATCTCACCCTCAACACCTCACCCTCAACGCCTCACCCTCAACGCCTCACCCTCAACGCCTCACCCTCAACGCCTAACCCTCAACCACTCACCCTCAACCACTCACCCTCAACCACTCACCCTCAACCACTCACCCTCAACCACTCACCCTCAACCACTCACCCTCAACCACTCACCCTCAACCACTCACCCTCAACTACTCACCCTCAACCACTCACCCTCAACCACTCACCCTCAACCACTCACCCAACACATCACTCTCACTCACTATCAACACCTCACCCTCAACACCTCACCCTCAACCACTCACCCTCAACCACTCACCCTCAACCACTCACCCTCAACCACTCACCCTCAACCACTCACCCTCAACCACTCACCCAACACATCACTCTCACTCACCATCAACATCTCACCCTCAACACCTCACCCTCAACGCCTCACCCTCAACGCCTCACCCTCAACGCCTCACCCTCAACGCCTCACCCTCAACCACTCACCCTCAACCACTCACCCTCAACCACTCACCCTCAACCACTCACCCTCAACCACTCACCCTCAACTACTCACCCTCAACCACTCACCCTCAACCACTCACCCTCAACCACTCACCCAACACATCACTCTCACTCACTATCAACACCTCACCCTCAACACCTCACCCTCAACCACTCACCCTCAACCACTCACCCTCAACCACTCACCCTCACCCACTCACCCTCACCCACTCACCCTCAACCACTCACCCTCAACCACTCACCCTCAACCACTCACCCTCAACCACTCACCCTCAACCACTCACCCTCAACCACTCACCCTCAACCACTCACCCTCAACCACTCACCCTCAACCAATCACCCTCAACCAATCACCCTCAACCACTCACCCTCAACCACTCACCCAACACATCGCTCACTCACCATCAACATCTCACTCTCAACATCTCACCCTCAACATCTCACCCTCAACGCCTCCCCCTCAACACCTCACCCTCAACGCCTCACCCTCAACCACTCACCCTCAACCACTCACCCTCAACCACTCACCCTCACCCACTCACCCTCACCCACTCACCCTCAACCACTCACCCTCAACCACTCACCCTCAACCACTCACCCTCAACCACTCACCCTCAACCACTCACCCTCAACCACTCACCCTCAACCAATCACCCTCACCCTCAACCCTCACCTACCCTCACCCTCACCCTCAACACTCACCTACCCTCACCCACCCTCAACCCCTCACCCTCACTCAACACCTCAGCCTCACCCTCACTCGCCCTCACCCTCAACCCCTCATGCTATTTTTAAGGGTAACTTGGCGCTGACAGTTCAAGTCGAATGACAGTAAGGTAGAAAAATTCTATCTCCACTCATCCTCAACGCCTCACCCAACATCTCACCTTCACTCACCATCAACATCTCACCCTCACTCACCCTCAAAACATCAGCCTCAATTCCTCACCCTCAACCCCTCACCCTCAACCATTCACCCTCACTCACCCTCCCTCACCCTCAACCCCTCACCCACACCCTCAACACTTCACCCTACACACCTCACCCTCACTAACTCTCAATCCTTCAATCACCCTTCCCCTCACTCACCCTCAATACCTCACCCTCACTAACACTCAACCCCTCACTCACCCTCACTCTTACTTTCACTTACACTCAAGACCTCAGCCTCACCCTCACTCATCCTCACCCTCAACCCCTCATGCCATTTTTAAGTGTAACTTTGAGTAGACAGTTCAAGTCGATTTACATTAAAGGAGAAAATGGTGTCTGGAAACGTTAACAAAACTCCTATAGTTATACCATGCCGTACACACACACCAACATAATTGCTAGCATGTAAAATTACCCACAGACACATTCAAGGGCCGCATCCTCAGCAATGCTCACGATTTTTATACTACAAATAACAACACAACTTTGCTGGCAAATAAATCAGCTCTGAACATTTCGCCACACCTATCGCTACATTTATCTATTGGCAAACAAAATCATCGACCATCTTTCTCAGTCTCCCACTGTATTTCTATGGTGACACTCACACATTAATGGAGGCATCTGCAGCAATGTTCTGTCTTTTCATACTAAACATAAACGCCACAACTTTGAGCCTGTATATTACAAGACTTACATTCAGGGACGCACCCGCAGCGAAATTCGGTATTTACAACACGTACACACACAGCCAAAATTATCCTAGCATTTAAAAACACCCACAGACACATCTTTCTCATTCGCCCACTGGACGGCTCCACAGCAATGTTCAGTATTTGCATACTAAACATAAACGCCACAACTTCGCCACATCTTTCAGCCTGTATATTACAAGAGTTCTATGTTTAAAAATGAAACTTTGTATACTTTACAAGCTTTAGATATTCCATTTTTAAGGGTAACTTCGAGCAAACAGTTGAACTTCAATGACACTAACGTTAAATAAAACAAACCAAAAATAAAAAAAGTTTACTTTGTCAGTTCCGAGCTAACTCTTATGTGCGCTTAAGCGAGTTGGCCAGGGAAGTCTACTGGCGCGCCAATGTCGAAACTCCATTTGCATACACATTCAAACATTCACACTTCCAATTCGCGCACATCAGCTAGTGTGACTTTTCCTTGGGGCAAGGGAAGGACTGCGAGCCGGGTGTTAGCTCGAGAACAACAACAAAACCCCCCCCCCCCCAAAAAACAGTAGAAACGTGAAGTTTTTTCGCTAAACTTAAACAATCCCACTGAACGTAAATACGAACATTAGAAACGTTATTTGTTTTAACAAAACTTATTTAGTTTACATAACCAGGCCTACTATTTCACAATTTTGTGGTACAACGTAGTATGTCACATCGGCCTATTCTACTTCGACGCTTGTACAGACTACAGATTTTCGATGTTGCCTTCAGTGAAAAATTTCCGATGTTGCCTTCTTTTGGATAACCACCATATTTCTTATACACACACATTAAGGGACGCATCCGCAGCAGCCTCAACCTCACTCACCCTCACCCTCACTCACCCTCAACCCCTCATGCTATATTTAAGGGTAATTTGGTGCAGACAGTTCAAGACGAATTACAGTAAGGGAGAAAATGTCGTCTGGATACGTTATGTTTTTAGAAGAAAACTCCTATACTTTACATACCATGCCGTACACACAACGACAACAATCCCAGCATTTAAAATTACCCACAGACACATTCAAGGTCCGCATCCTCAGCAATGCTCACTATTTTTATACTACAAATAACAACACAACTTTGATGGCAAATAAATCAGCTCAGAACATTTCGCCACACCTATCGCTACATTTATCTATTGGCAAACAAAATTATCTACCATCTTTCTAATTCCCCCAATGTATTTTAACGTTGCCACACACACATTAATGGATGCATGCTCACCCTCAATCACCCTCACCTTCAACCTCTCACCTACCCTCACCCTCAATCACCCTCAACCCCTCACCCTCACTAACTCTCAAACCCTCAATCACCCTTACCCTCACTCACCCTCAATACTTCACCTTCACTAACACTCAACCCCTCACTCACCCTCACTCTCACCCTCACTCACACTCAACACATCAGCCTCACCCTCACCCTCACTCACCTTCAATTCCTCATGCCATTTTTAAGGGTAACTTGGAGCTGACAGTTCAAATCCAATTACAGTAATGGAGAAAATGGCGTCTGGGAACGTGATCTTTTTTTAACAAAAGTCCTATAGTCACTCACCCTCAACGCCTCACCAAACACCTCACCTTCACTCAACATCACGTCTCACCATCCCTCACCCTCAACACCTCACCCTGAACCCCTCACCCTCAACCACTCACCCTCAACCATTCACCCTCAAATACTCATCCTCACTCACCCTCCCTCACCCTCAACCCCTCACCCACACCTTCAACACTTCACCCTAAACATCTCACTCACCCTCAACCCCTCCCCCTCCCTCCCCCTCACCCTTACTCACCCTCAACACCTACCTCACTCACCCTCAACCCCTCACCCTCACTAACTCTCAAACCCTCAATCACCCTTACCCTCACTCACCCTTTATACTTCACCTTCACTAACACTCAACCACTCACTCACCCTCACTCTCACTCTTACTCACACTCAACACATCAGCCTCACCCTCACCCTCACTCACCTTCAATCCCTCATGCCATTTTTAAGGTTAACTTGGAGCTGACAGTTCAAGTACAATTACAGTAATGGAGAAAATGGCGTATGGAAACGTGATGGATTTTTAACAAAAGTCCTATAGTCACTCACCCTCAACGCCTCACCCAACACCTCACCTTCAATCAACATCTACATCTCACCATCCCTCACCCTCAACACCTCACCCTCAACTCCTCACCCTCAACCACTCACCCTCAACCATTCACCCTCAACTACTCATCCTCACTCACCCTCCCTCACCCTCAACCCCTCACCCACACCCTCAACACTTCACCCTAAACACCTCACTCACCCTCAACCCCTCCTTCTCCCCCTCACTCCCCCTCACCCTTACTCACCCTCAACACCCCACCATCACTAACCCTCAACCCCTCACCCTCACTAACTCTTAATCCCTCAATCACTCTTACCCTCACTCACCCTCAATATCTCACCCTCACTAACACTGAACACCTCACTCACCCTCACTCTTACACTCACTCACACTCAACACCTCAGCCTCACTTTCACTCACCCTCACCCTCAACGCCTCATGCCATTTTTAAGGGTATCTTGGAGCAGACAGTTCTATTTTAATTACAGTAATGTCGAAAATGGCGTCTGTAAACTTTATGTTTTTTAAAAAAAAATCCTATAGTCTACATACCATGCCGTACACAGACACCGACAACAATTCCACCATTTAAAATTAGCCACAGCCACATTCAAGGGCCGCATCCTGAGCAATGCTCATTATTTTTATAGTACAAATAATACAACTTTGATGTCAAAGACATCAGCTCATAACATTTCGCCACACCTGTCACTCACCCTCACTCTCACCCTCACTCACACTCAACACCTCAGCCTCACCCTTACCCTCACTCACCTTCAATCCCTCATGCCATTTTTAAGGGTAACTTGGAGCTGACAGTGCAAGGCGAATTACAGTACGGGAGAAAATGGCGTCTGGGCACGTGATGTTTTTTTAACAAAACTCCTATAGTCACTCACCCTCAACGCCTCACACAACACCTCACCTTCACTCACCATCAACATCTCACCCTCACTCACCCTCAACACCTCACCCTCAACCCCTCACCCCCAACCCTCACCCCCAACCCCTCACCTTCAACCCCTCACCCTCACTCACCCTCCATCACCCTCAACCCCTCACCTACATCCTCAACACTTCACCCTAAACACCTCACTCACCCTCAACCCCTCCCACTCACCCTCACTCACCCTCACCCTCACTCACCCTCAACACCTCACCATCACTAACACTCAACCCCTCACCCTCACTAACTCTCAATTACTCAATCACCCTTACCCTCACTCGCACTCAATATCTCACCCACACTAACACTGAACGCCTCACTCACCCTCACTTTTACCCTCACTCACACTCAACACTTCAACCTCACCCTCACTCACATTCACCCTCTCCCTCAACTCCTCATGCCATTTGTTAAGCGTAACTTGGATCAGACAGTTACAGTCAAATTACAGTAAGGTTGAAAATGGCGTCTGTAAACGTTATGGTTTTTTACCAAAACTCCTATAGTCTACATACCATGCCGTACACACACACCGACAACAATCCCACCATTTATAATTACACACAGCCACATTCAAGGGCGGCATCCTCACCAATGGTCACAATTTTTATAGTAAAAAAAAAAACACAACTTCGATGGCAAATACATCAGCTCATAACATTTCTCCACACCTGTCTCAACATTTAGGTATTGCCAAAGAAAATTATCTCACATCTTTCTAAATCGCCCACTCTATTTTAACGTTGCCACACACACATTAATGGAGTCATGCTCACCCTCAATCACCCTCACCCTCAACCCTCACCTACCCTCACCCACCCTCAACCCCTCACCCTCACTCAACACCTCATCCTCGCCCTCACTCGCCCTCACCCTTAACCCCTCATGCTATTTTTAAGGGTAACTTGGCGCTGTCAGTTCAAGTCAAATTACAGTAAGGGAGAAAATGGCATCTGAAAACGTGATGTTTTTTTAACAAAAATTCTATAGTCAGTCACCCTCAACGCCTCACCCAACATCTCACCTTCACTCACCATCAACATCTCACCCTCACTCACCCTCAAAACATCAGCCTCAACCCCTCACACTCAACCCCTCACCCTCAACCATTCACCCTCACTCACCCTCCCTCACCCTCAACTCCTCACCCACACCCTCAACATTTCACCCTAAACACCTCACTTATTCTCAACCCCTCCCCCTCCCCCTCCCCCTCACTCACCCTCAACACCTCACCATCACTAACCCTCAACCCCTCACCCTCACTAACTCTCAATCCCTCAATCACCCTTCCCCTTACTCAGCCTCAATACCTCACCCTCACTAACACTCAACCCCTCACTCACCCTCACTCTTACTTTCACTCACACTCAACACCTCAGCCTCACCCTCACTCATCCCACCCTCAACCACTCATGCCATTTTTAAGGGAAACTTTGAGTAGACAGTTCAAGTCGATTTACAGTAAAGGAGAAAATGGTGTCTGGAAACGTTATATTTTCTTAACAAAACTCCTATAGTTTACATACCATGCCGTGTACACACACACCAACATCATTCCTAGCATTTAAAATTAACCACAGACACATTCAAGGGCCGCATCCTCAGCAATGCTCACGATTTTCATATTAAAATTAACAACACAACTTTGATGGCAAATATTGTATCCAGCCTCTGACCCATTCAGCATCATACATCAGTTCATAACATTTCGCCACACCTGTCTCTACATTTATGTATTGACAAACAAAATCATCGACCATCTTTCTCAGTCTACCACTGTATTTCTACGGTGACACTCACACATTAATGGAGGCATCTGCAGCAATGTTCTGTCTTTTCATACTAAACATAAACGCCACAACTTGGAGCCTGTATATTACAAGACTTACATTAAGGGATGCACCCGCAGCGACATTCTGTATTTACAACACGTACACACACAGCTAAAATTATCCTAGCATTTAAAACTACACACAGACACATTTAAGGGCCACTTACGCAGCAATGTTCACTATTTTCATAATAAAACGAAGAACACAACTTTTATGGCAAATATTGCATCCGGCCTCTGACCCGTTCAGCACCACACCTGTCTTTACATTTCTTTTTTGCCAAACAAAATCATCGACCATCTTTCTCATTCACCCACTTTTTTTTCACGTTGCCACACACACATTAATGGACGCATCCGCAGCAATTTTCAGTATTTTCATACTAAACCTAAACGGCACAACTTTGAGCCAGTATATTACAAGAGTAGTATGTTTTAAAGTGAAACTTTGTATACTTTTGATGCTTTATATATGCCATTTTTAAGTGTAACTTCGAGCAGACAGTTGAAGTCCAATTACACTAACGTAAAAAAAAAGGCCATTTGCTTTGTTAGTTCCGAGCAAAATCTTATATGGCCTTAAGGGAGTTGCCCAGTGAAGTCTACTGGCGCGCCTATGTCGAAACTCCATCTGCATACACATTCAAACATTCACACTTCCAAGTCGCGCACATCAGCTAGTGTGACTTTTCCTTGGGGCAAGGGAAGGACTAAAAGCTTTGATCCTTTCTTAAACCCAAAAAAAAAAAAGATTCTTGCATCGTTACCCCCTATTTAAGCAGAGGGACGGGTCACTTTAAGTCATACTCTCTTTTTACCAGCGAGGACAGAACTTCGACTTACAGAACGGCGCTGTACTTGCTGCTATCGACCAACAGCCACTGAAAAATTATGGCATTCAATCTTAGAACGTAAGTGCATGCAAGTGTTATTTCTATACAGCTAAGGGACAATATTGATATATTTACTTGCGTTTATTAGAACTGTTACTATATCAACATTGCACCTGTGTTAAATTATTCTGCTACATGTGTGTTTGCAAATCTACATTTTCTATGGTAATACTTAGCAAAGGACTACGTAATTTCTTAAACAGGTCATACCTTGGTTTAAACCAACAGATACATATTGTTTTTTTTATCGTTATCTCTTGTAGGTTATTGGTACGCTTTCAACATTTCCTTGATAGGGGGAAAGAAACTGCGCACCAACATATATCATGTAAGTACAGCCAACTGTTCACTCTTCTACACAATTTTTACTTGCGTTCCTAACACTCCGACTCGCCACACAGAACATTCCTTCCAATAAATCAAGGCAGAACATAAGTTTGACACACACCCATTCATTCTTAGATTTAATGCAACACAGTAACTACTCCTAATTACAACATGACACACACACCTTCTTTTTACGTCTGTTACTATTACCTTTTCACGCACACACTGTTAAGAACACATACTATATAACACGCACGGCGAATTGAGTGCAACCACAACAGAACACTCCTTACGATTTTTGTCACAGCTTCACAGCAATACAGTAAACAGGATGATCGGACTGAACAGTGAACAGAGCTCCAGCTTACACTACTCACACACACCTTGTCAGATTATCTTTCAATATTACACGCATACCGCTTGCATTCTCAGATTAAATGTAACATAGTAACCAGTGCAAGTTACAAGATGACACATACGCACCCTTTTTTTTACATCTATTAGTATTAACTTTTCACGCACACACTGTTAGGAACACATACTATATCACACGCACGCCGAAATGAGTGCGACCACATTAGAACACTCATTACCCTTTCATTGACAGCTTCATAGCGAGACAGTAAACTGGATGATCGGACTCAAGAGTGAACAGAGATGCATCTTACACTAATCACACACAGTCTGTCACATTAGGCAAAACACTGACTGCCACCCTTATACAGCACGTGCGACTCCAACGCAATCTAAGATCATAGCACTTCGCCACTACAGCACCAAACTTTCAGGCACAACTTCTAATTGCACATTTATTTGCACGCAAACAGGCTACACTTCACAACATTCACCCGCAGCTTTACTGGCACACAGTAAGTAATCCAAGTTACTAGCTGACACACGAAAACAGCCGCTCGTACAAGTACTAGTATTACCTTTCCACAAACACACATCCAATAACACATTAGCCAGGATTTGCGGCCTACAAAAATAAACACTTCACTTTACACTTACTACACTATTCCCAGTCACATTGTAACATTAGGGGAAATAGTACAGCCATAAACAGTTCCCAACACTTCGCCACACCACAACAAAATTTTCATACACACATTCCACGAACAAGGACACTTTCACACACACCCTCTATTACATGCCTACTCACAATCTTTCTCTCAGGGGCAAAATTTAATGTTTACTTAGTGTCCAAGGACCGCATCGGTGGGGGCAGGGTCAGTGGTTAAGGGTCGGGGCGACAGCAACAACATAAAACTGACCATGAGGTTATTCACAGTACCCTGCAGCCGAAGGCTTCGTGCACTGAGCCCTCCCGGCATACACATAATTTTCTCGCTCTCTTTCTCTCTTCGTCTCCCTCCCTCTCTATAGCACACTAATCACACACACCCTGTCACATTAGGCAAAACACTGCATCTTACACTAATCACACACAGCCTGTCACATTAGGCAAAACAGTGACTGCCACCCTTATACAACACGTGCAACTCCTACGCAATGTAACATCATAGCACTTCGCCACTACAGCACCAAACTTTCAGTCAGAACTTCTAATTGCACATTAATTTGCACGTAAACAGGCAACACTTTACAACATTTACGCACAATGCATTCATTCGTAGCTTTACTTGCACAGTTAGTAATCCAAGTTACAAGCTGACACACAGAAACAGCCACTCGTACAACTACTAGTATTACATTTTCACAAGCACACATCCAATAACACATTAGCCAGGATTAGCTGCCTACCCAAAAAAAAAATGGACCTTACACTTACTACACTATTCACAGGCACATTGGAACATTAGGGGGAATAGTACAGTCATAATCCGTTCGCAACACTTCGCCACACCACAACAAACTTTTCATACACACAATCCACTATCAAGGGGACTTTCGCCCACACCCTCTATTACATGGCTACTCACAATCTTTCAAGCAGGTGACAAATTTACTGTTTACTTTGTGTCCAAGGACCGCATCGGTGGGGGCAGGGTTAGTGGTTAAGGGTCGGGGCGACAGCAACAACATTAAACTGACCATGAGGTTAATCACAGGACCCTGCAGCCGAAGGCTTCGTGCACTGAGCCCTCCCGGCATACACATAATTTTCTCGCTCTCTTTCTCTTTCGGTCTCCCTACATCTCTATAGCTCTCTCTCCCTCTCTATAGCTCCCCCTCCCTCTCTCCTGTCTTCCTCTGTTTCACTCTAACTGTGTTCCTCCCTCTGTCTCACTCCCCCTCTTTTCTTCCTCCTCTCTCCCTCCCTCTCCGTCTCCCTCCCTATCACCCTGCATCTCACTCCCTTTCTCTTCCTCTCCCTCCATTTCCCTTCCTTTCCCTAACTTTCCCTTCCTCTCTGTCTTTGTACATAACTCCCCATTTGTCTCCCATTTACTCCCTCTCTATCTCTCTACATTACTTGCACACTAACTGGGTACACTTTCAATATTACACGCACACCGCATTCATTTTCATATTCAATGCAATATAGGAAGTAATCTAAGTGACACACACACACATTTTTCGGTACGTCTCGCACTATTAACTCTTCACGCACACACTCACTCCCTCTCCATCCCCAACAACAATTCCAGCTTTTAAAACTAACAACAGACACATTCAAGTCCCACATCCTCAGCAATTCTAAACTATTTTCCGAATACAAATAACGACACTACTTTAAGGGTGTCTTTAGTTTTTGAAGCCTCACACACACACTCACCCTCACTTACCCGCAACGCCTCACCCTCACCCTCACTCACACTCACCACCTTACCCTCACTTACCCTCAACGCATCACCCTCAGTCACCTTTAACAGCTCACCCTCATTCACCCTCAACGCCTCTCCCTTTCTCACCCTCACCCTCACTCACCCTCAACGCCTCACCCTCACCCGCACTCACCCTCATTCTCACTCACCTTCACTCACCCTTAATACCTCACCAACACTCACCCTCAATGCCTCGCCCTCCCTCACTCTCCCTCACCCTCAGCCTCACTCACTCTTACTCACCCTCACCCACCATCACGCTCATCCTCACTCACCCTCACTTACCCTCACTCACCCTCAGTCACCCTCAGTCACCCTCAGTCACCCTCACTCAACCCCTCACCCTCACTCACACTCACTCAACCTCTCACTCAACACCTCACTCTCACTCACCCTCAACACCTCACTCACCCTCAATTTCACTCACCCTCAATTTCACTCACCCTTAATTTCACTCACCCTCACTCATCCTCAACACTTCCCCCACCCTCACTAGCCCTCAACACCTCACACACACACCCTCAACACTTCTCCCTCAACTCCTCACTCACCCTCACTCTCACTCAACACTTCAACACCTCAGCCTCAGCCTCACCCTCACTCACCCTCAACACCTCACTCACCCACAACACCTCATTCTCACTCACCCACACTCACACTCATCCTTACTCACCCTCAGCTTCTCACCCTCACTCACCCTCAATCTCTAAGCCTAACCTACCTTCACTCACCCTCAACTCCTCACCCTCACTCACACTCACTCACACTCACCCTCACTCACCCTCATGCTCACTCACCCTCATGCTCACTCACCCTCATGCTCACTCACCCTCATGCTCACTCACCCTCAACATGTCATCCTCACTCACCCTCACCATCACTCACCCTCAAACCGTCACCCTCACTCACCCTCACCCTCACCCTCACTCACCCTCAATACCACTCACCCTCACTCACCCTCATCCCCTCCCCCTCACTCACCCTCACCACCTCACCTCACTAACACTCAACACCTCACCCTCACACTCACACCCTCAACATTTCACCCTCATTCACCCTCAACCCCTCACCCACACTCACCCTCTCTCTCCCTCTCTAGCTCCCCCTCCCTCTCTCTTGCCTTCCTCTTTCTCACTCTAACTTTGTTAATCCCTCTGTCTCCCTCTCCCTCTCTCTCCCTCCCTCCATCCCCGTCTCCCTTCCTATCACTCTCCCTCTCACTCCCTTTCCCTTCCTCACACCTCATTCATTCTCTGATTCAATGCAACACATTAAACAGTCCAAGTTACAACATAACACACACACACATTTTTTAACGTCTCTCAGTATTAACTTTTCATGCACTCACTCACTCTCTCTCTGTCCCCCTTTTCCTCCCACTCCCTCTCTCTCCCTCTATCATCTCACCCTGCCTGTGTGCCAGCCGTGGCACATACACTCACAGCAGCACTACAGCTCTTAACAGGTCGTTAAAAGACTATTTACATGCTAATGTGGCCTTTATGGGAAAAATTCGGAAAAATATATTCTAAACAATATGTTTTTTTTCTCCTTTCAGATTATTAAAACAACAACAAAAGAAAAAGAAGTTAAGGTAAATACTACTTTGCCACTTAGTTTAAAATTTGTTCAAAGTTCATACCTTACAGTCCCCAAAAATATTTGTTAGTTCACAAACCTTCTTAATTTACATTTGTTCATAACAACATTTCAGTATAACTTATAAGATGCAGAGATGCTTGAAAGCAAGTTACCATCAAGGGAATAGCAAATTTAATAGCAAATCACAAGGTAAGCAATGCTTACCAAATATTGCTTTTGCTGTCTTGCACAATTTATGCAAGCCAGTAACTACTTGGAACTCTAATGATCTGCATTATATAATGGACCGTGGGGACGCTTTATATCTCCAAATGCATTCTATTAACAAAGAAACACTTATGCATCCAGATGACCTGCCAAGGTATATAGACCACAATCAAGAGATATATTCACTTTTGCTACGGAATGCTTACTACGGTGATGTCCTTAAACGTTTTGATAAAGCCTACCCAGATATTAGCACAGCATTAAATGTTACTATTAATAAGCACTGTGGTGTTCTACTTTGTATGAATGTTTATGTAATAGCTATTTTCAAACATATGCAATCATACTTTGTATTTGATTCACATAGTAGGGACCATGAAGGCATGCCTCATTCAAACGGAACATGTGTTACAATTGCATTTAATTCGTTTGAAGGGCTAATTCAATATGTTATGAAACTAGCATATAACTTTACACATCAGGCTGAGCAATGTGTCCAATTTGAATTAACACCAATAGATATAAAAGTCATTCAAAGGAAATCCTTTACAAAAGCACTTACTGTGCACAAAAAAAATAGTCACCTACCGCAAGAAAGAAAAATTTGGGTACATACTACTGAATGTACTCCTAATCAGACGATAACATCAACATCAATGTCTTCTGATGATTTACAGAATAAAAGTAAGGGAGGGAATAGCAATAGCAATCATTTAGCACAATTACCAGGTAATAGTAAAGCTATCCAGGGAACAAATAAACAGTCTCGGAAAAGAAAAAGGGATTCAAGTACATGTCCAACTACAGTTGTACAAAGAAAAAAAGTTAATACAGCTGAAGAAGACATTACCAACAGTCAACTAAGTGCTACTGATAATAACATACCCATCTTCACGCAGGGCCAAAGACAGAAACGAGGTAAACAAATCCATACAATCATTCGCAAATTCCACCGGGAAATATTGCATGGCCCAGAGTACATTTGTACTCTTTGCAATCAACTGTGGCATAAACAAACTTTGCTAAATATACGCAGTGTTAGCCAATCCGAAATTTTCAACACGTGTAACATTAGTAACAAGAAAACAAATTTTATTTGTAAGACTTGCTATTATTACATTCGCAAAAACAAAATACCACCATGTTCTATTGTAAATGGCATGGGCTTCCCAAATGTACCAGTTGAATTAGAATTATATGATTTAGAAGAAAGATTAGTTTCACCTAGGATACCATTCTTACAAATTCGGAGTCTGCCACGCGGTTTTCAAAAATCATTATCAGGTGCAGTAGTTAATGTACCTGCAGATGTTATGACAACTGTTACCATTTTACCAAGGCAAATTAATGACGCCATGACAATCCCAGTGAAATTAAAAAGGAAATTAATCTATAAATCATATACACATTATGAGAATATTAGACCAAATACTGTAAAAAAGGCAGCTACATGGCTAGCTAAAAATAGTACAATGTTTAATGAATATGGTGTTACGATTAACCCTGACTGGGAGTATATACCTCCAGAAATAGAATCTCACAATGAGACTTCTGAGACAAACAATTCATCTGATAGTTCTGACAACATAGAAGCTGGGAATTTGGATACTATGTTAACAAATGAAACTATTACTAGTAATTCGCTGAATGTGTTAAGTTTCGCTCCAGCTGAACATAACACGCCAAGAGGTTTATATGAGGATAAAGATTCAGAGTTTTTGGCTTTCCCTACTATTTTTTGTGGTGAACGAAGGCCTAACAATAAGGAAAGACACATACCGGTACATTATAGTACTATTTGCCAAGCAGAGTTAAGGAGTTATGATAGAAGAGTCGCTAAATCTATTACTAATGTCTTTTTTAAACTGAAGAAATTACATATTAAGCAGATCCATGGTAAAATCAACATTTCCATCAGAAAACATTTTACAGATGGGAATAAAATAACTGCTAAAGACATTAAATGTAATATTGCCAATGTTTTACAGTTTAATGAGGGGTACAAAGTATTAAAAACTATACGCAGTTCACCTCCATATTGGGAAGGTTGCAAAAAAGATATTTTTGCAATGATAAGGCAACTTGGCATTCCCACTTTCTTTTTGACATTATCTGCTGCTGAAACAAAATGGCACCATTTAATAAATATACTATTGAGAGTTAGAAACTTAAAGGAATGTACAGAGGAAGAATTCTTAAACATGTCTTGGGAAACTAAAAGTAAATTAATACAAGAAGATCCAATAACATGTGCAAGACAGTTTGACTATCAAGTTAGGAAATTCTTTAATTGTGTTTTGCTGAATGGCACTAATCCAATTGGGGAAATAGTAGACTACTTTTACAGAGTCGAATTCCAACAAAGAGGTTCTCCACATATACATGCATTACTCTGGGTAAACAAAGCACCATTGTATGGTGTTTCACCAGTGGAAGAAGTCAATAGCTTTATTGACAAATATATCACTTGTCATAAGTCTGAGAACCCTGTTTTACAACCGTTAATAAATCTACAAAGGCATGGTCACACCAAAAATTGCAGACGTAAACAGCAACGGACGTGCAAATATCAATATCCCAAATATCCAATGTCAAGAACGCTCATATTAGAGCCATTAACACTTGAGGAGACAAATAACCAATGGCAAGATAATATGAAAATAATACATGAAGCTATGAATAATACTACTTTTAATACACTTTCTTTTGAGGAATTTTTAGACTTCATTAAAATGGATGATAAAGAATATATTACTTCTATACAAACTAGCTTACAAAAAACAACTATTTTTTTAAAAAGAACACCAGGCGAATGCTTCATCAATAACTACAATAGTACTCTTTTAGAAGCTTGGCGAGCAAACATAGACTTGCAGTTTATACTAGACCCTTATGCTTGTGCAGTCTATATTATCTCATATATCAGTAAATCGCAAAGAGGAATTAGCAAACTTCTAGCGCAAGCTGCTAAAGAGGTAACAAGCAATAGTAATATCAAAGATCAACTTAAACACATAGGAAACAAATTCCTCAACTGCACAGAAATTAGTGCTCAAGAAGCAGCATATCTAATTCTTCAAATACCATTACGGAAAAGCTCACGATCATTTGTATTTATTAATACTAGCCGTCCAGAGAAAAGAACTTATTTAATGCGTGATATCGAAACTATTAATAACTTGCCCGAAAATTCAAATGACATTCAATGTGAAAATATTATTATTAAGTACTGCAAACGGCCACAATCATTAGAGATGTGCACGTTAGCAGACTATGCGGCTAATTTCAACTATGTGAAGAAAAAAACACATGGGAAAGAAATAAATGATTGCGAAGATTTACTTGCAGAACAAAACTTTTACAGCTCAGATGAGGAAGAATTAGAAATAGAATGTAGTGACGGAAATAAACAACAACAGAAACATAATTATGATTATGCTTTAAATAAGCGCAGACAAGGGAAAATAATACGCTTTTGCAGATTTAGCAAAAATAATGAACCAGAAGAGTATTATAGAGAAATATTAATGTTGCACTATCCATGGAGGGAAGAAGAAAAAATACTAATCAACAAGGAAACTTACTATGATAGGTATCTGGAAGTTAAAACATTTGTTGACACACAACTAAAAATCTATAACAAACAGCATGGCGAACTTACAAACATTATTCATGAACAGTCTCATGAAAATGTAATTTCACCTCCTCTATCACCAACTGTTAATATACAGACAGCAGACCAAAATCCAGAACATAATAATAGATATGATTTGGCTCTAGATTTAGGAATTAGAACTACAACTGAAGAACAAAGCTCAACTACGTTATTTTACCCAATGAAAAATACCAACAACTTATGCAAAACTTAACGGAAGAACAACTTAAATTTGTTTACCATCACTTGCATTGGTTTAAAACTACAAGCACTCCATGCTATACTTTTTGCACTGGAGGGGCTGGTGTTGGGAAAAGTTTTGTAATATCTGCACTATATCAAACTTTACTACGCTACTATAACACTAAGGCCGGTGAAAATCCTGATAATGTTTATATCTTACTTACTGCTCCAACAGGAAAGGCTGCCCATAATATTAATGGCAAAACACTGCATAGCACTTTCAAAATACCTGTGTCGCAAAGTTTGACTTATAAACAACTGAGTCATGAACATAGAACTGCTCTACAAATGGAAATGATGCATGTTAGAGTTGTTATTATTGATGAAATTTCAATGGTAGGGCACAATATGTTGAATTTTATACATAACAGGCTTCAAGAAATTAAATCATCTAATGAACCATTTGGAGGAATTTCTATTTTAGCCATTGGTGACTTTTACCAATTAAAACCTGTATTTGACAGATACATTTTTCAGGATTCTACACAAATGTATGGTCCTTTAAGTGCTAACTTATGGAAAGAACATTTTAAAATTTTTGAATTAACAAAAATTATGCGCCAAAAAGAAGATCTACAATTTGCTGAATTACTAAACCGATTGAGAGAAGGCAAGCATACTGAAGAAGATATTTCACAAATTAAGCAAAGGGAAATACAACCTGATGAGACTTTATTAGAAACAATTCCATATATCATGTCAACTAATCTAGAAGTTAATGAAATTAACAAAAAGGTTTTAGAACAACATTGCAAAGATTATCCTGTCTACATAACAGTAGCAAGCGATACTGTTAGTTCTGATTTGTCTGAAAATGTGAAAAAAACGATTCTTAAGCAACTGCCCAAAGATCCACAGAAAACAATGGGCCTTTCACATACATTACACATTGCCTTACAACTTCGTTATGATTTAAGTTGCAATGTGGATGTCAATGATGGTTTAACAAATGGCGCAACTGGTGTTGTACAATTAGTTGAATTGATTAACAATACACCTATTATTGTTTGGTTGTTATTTGACAATCCCACTATAGGACAAACAACCAGACAACAATATAAACACTTATTTCATTCACAAATACAAAATACATGGACACCAATACATGCTATAGCTAGACATTTCCAATACACTAAGAAATTTATTACCATTATACGGAAGCAATTTCCTTTACGCCAAGCATCAGCACGCACTATACATCGCACACAAGGTGCAACTCTCGAACCACTTTATATACACTTTAATAACAGCAAAATTCATCATTTGCATTATGTTGCTATTAGCAGGGCAAAATCAATACAAAATGTCTATGTACACAATTTTGATGAACGTAAAATTGTAGTACATCCACAAGTTAATGAGGAAATGCACAGATTAAGGACAGAAATGCCACTTGAAATACATATCCCACAGTTACATACATACAGTGCACATTTCAATATCATTGCACACAATATAAGATCACTACAGAAAAATTTTTCATCTATGGTAGCGGATAGGAATATATTACAAGCAGACATTATTTGCTTAACTGAGATCAACACTACAAGAAATGCTACAGCTAATGATTTCACGATAGAACAATATCATCACATTATATTTGATAAATTTCATACATACAACACAAACCATGGAATGATTATGTACTACAAAAAAGATTTATTTATATTGCCTATTTATGAGACACTTGAAGGGATAGACATTTTACATTTTACTCTACAGATTGATAACACAGATTACCTTATTATTATTTTATACAAACCACCCCTAAAAAGTATAACTTCTCTTTTTGATTTCATCACAAATATTACGGATTTTTACCCCACGCACAAATTGATTATTATAGGCGATTTCAATGTGGATGTATCTCAACTAAATGCAAACAGCAAGCAATTACTTGGATTCTTTGAAACAAAATTACAATGTCAACAACTCATTAACAGTTACACAACTAACTACCAATCCATTTTAGATCATATATATACAAATGACCAACTACACAACTATGGTACTTTAGAATGCTATTACAGTGATCATAAACCAATATGGGTTTGTATTTAACATGTTATATCACATTTTCTATTTCAGATGATGTCTATTGAAGAAATAATGAACATTAATACTGATGACAACAAACCATACCAGAAACCAATAAGAGTTAATGTCATCAGCTGCTCAGGGAAAACTACGTACAAAAATGCTAAACAAGAGCAGAAAATTTTATTCCATTTGGCTTTAGCAGATAAAACTGGAACAATAAAATGTACTTGTTACCAAGAAAATTTATATGAGCAAACGAAAATAAACTGTGGACTACTGATACGAAACTTTATTATCAAAAACAAAACAATTTTAATTACAAAGCAAACTAAAGTAACCAAATTTCCCGCAATGACAATCGAGGAGGGCCTGATCCAACAAGCAAACAACATTTTGCATCCGCCTGCACCATCGGCTTCTCCCATCAAGGAAATAAAACGGGCAAGTCTAAAAAGCCTGATGACTGTTTCAGGGACAATAATTGCCGTAAGTATGAACACAAACATGTTATCATGTCAACTAAAAAAAACTATTGTCTCGCTTTTGAAAAGTTGGACTTATTAGTATTGTAAATGACATATCTTATGTATTTTTGACTTTTAGAAATTGCAAGTCTAAATAGTCTGATGACTGTTTCAGGGACAATATGTGCCAGAAGTATGAACGCAAACATGTCATCATGTCTACTAAAAAAATGCATAGTTGGCTTACACACAAATTACACATTTAGGGGCCCGATGTAGGTAGCCCTTTACCGATCCCAATCGGCCAAAAATACCGATTTTGGGCCGTTTCCGATCGGTAAAGGGCTATTGAGATGTAGGGGCACATTTTAGGTAACTTTAGCAAATCTGTATCATTACCGAATCGGTACATTTACAGATTCAATAAAATTAACGAAAATGTAATGTAGGTAGGCAATGTACCTTCTGCACATGGCTTACAGAATCGGTATTTTACCATGGAATACAAATCCAGGGTAAAATACCAATTGCGGTGTGCATGCACATGTGTGCATGCACACCTATGGCATGTGACAGGCAGACCTGCCCTTAGGGCAGGTATGCTTGCCACATGGCACCTGTGCCTTTTTTGGGGGTGCCAGAGGGTGTCAAAGTGACACCCCCTGCACCCTTCAGAATTCTTTAATTACCGATTCGGTAAATACCGAATCGGTAATGCCTAATCATTCCTATGGGCTTCAAAGCTTCGGTATTTACCGATTCGGTAATTAAAGAATTGTTAAGGATTCGGTAATGAATCCAGATGTTGGGACTTACATACAAAAATGGGATTTACCTACATCGGGCCCTTTGGAACTTCACTAACAACCTCAAAAAAGCTTGCATTAGACACTCTTTCACACTATGTAGAAAGTAAGAGTTTTGGGAAATATAATAGGCCAGTGCTTTGGGGTATAGTACAAATTCAAGTACTCTCCACAAAGCCAATTTTCAAAAAAAATAATGCACTATGGTAGAAAGTATGTTCATTTGGGTCGTGAAATATAATACATTATATTAACATTCATACAACGCACTAGTACTATGTGTTTTTACTGTCACTATTTTGTAGAATTGTTCTTTTTGGGTTTACCAAAAGTACGCAAATACTGTCTTTACATCAATGCCTCACCCAAAGTCAACATCACTCACCCTCAACACCCAACCCTCACTCTCCCTCAACACCTCACCCTCAACAATTCACCCTTAATGCCTCACTCACCCTCAATCTCACTCACCCTCGATCACCCTCAACACCTCCTCCTCACTCACCCTCAATCACCCTCACTAGCCCTCAACACCTCCCACTCTAAAACTCTACCCTTCTCCCTCAAATACTCACTCACTCTCACTCAACACCTCAACACCTCAGCCTCACACTCAACATCAATCACTCACCCTCACTCAGCCTCATCCTTACTCACCCTCAACTTCTCACCCTCAATAACCCTCAACACCTCACCCTCACTCACCCTCAACACCTCACCCTCAACAATTCACCCTTAATGCCTCACTCAGCCTCAATCTCACTCACCCTCAATCACCCTCAACACCTCCCACTCAATCACCCTCACTCACCCTCACTAGCCCTCAACACCTCCCCCTCAAAAAGTCAACACTTCTCCCTCAACTCCTCAGTCACCCTCACTCTCACTCAACACCTCAGCCTCACCCTCAACACCTCACCCTCACTCAATCAATCACCCTCACTCACCCACACTCACACTCATCCTTACTCACCCTCAACTTCTCACACTCAATCTTTCACCCTCAACACTCCCTCACTCTCACTCACCCTCAACCCCTCACCCTAACTCTGCCTCACTCACACTCACCCTCACGTAACACCTCGTCCTCACTCACCCTCACTCACCCTCAACTCCACCCTCACTCACCCTAACCCTCAACACCTCACCCTCAATCACTCACCCTCACCCACACCCTCACTCATGTCATCAGGTCTACTAAAAAAATGCATACTTGCCTTACACACACAGTACACCTTTAGTAACTTCATTAACAATTAAACAAAAAACACGCGTTTTGAAAACTATAATATGGCAGCACTTTCCTGTATACTACAAATACAAGTACTCTCTACAAAGCCAGTTTTTTCAATAAATATTGCTATCATTTAGGAAGGATGTTCATTTGGGTCGCTAAATATAATACATTATATGGCCATTCATACAACGCAATAGTAAGATGTATTTTTACAGTAACTATTTTATACAATGCTTACTTTTTGTTTAGGAATAGAACGAAAACACTGTCTTTACCTCAATGCCTCACCCTTAGTCACCCTCACTCATTCTCAAAACGTCACCCTGACTCACCCTCAACACCTCACCCTCAACACTTCAGCCTCAACGCCTCACTCACCCTCAATCTCACTCACCCTCAATCACACTAAACTCCTCACCCTCACTCACCCTCACTAGCCATCAACACCTCCCCCTCAAAAACTTAACCCTTCTCCCTCAACTCCTCAGTCAACCTCACTCTCACTCAACACTTCAGCCTCACCCTCACCCTCACCCTCACTCACCCTCAACACCTCACCCTCACCCAATAACTCACCCTTTCTCACCCACACTCACCCTCATCCTTACTCACCATCAACTTCTCAACATCAATCACCCTCAATCTCTCACCCTCAACACTCACTCACTCTCACACTCAACTCCTCACCCTAAATGACCCTCACTCAGCCTCACTCACACTCACCCTCATCGTTACTCACCCTCAACTTCTCACCCTCACTCACCTTCAATCTCTCACCCTCACCCTCTCACCCTCACTCACCCTCACCCTCACTCACCCTCACTTACATTCACCCTCACCCTCACGTAACACCTCATCCTCACTCACCCTCACTCCCCATCAACTCCTCACACTCAACACCTCACACTCAATAACTCAACATCACCCTCACTCATGTCATCATGTCTACTTAAAAAATGCATAGTTGACTTACACACACATTACACCTTTAGTAACTTCAATAACTAACTCAAAAAAATTAGAATTATACACTCTTCACACATAGTAGCAAGTACTAGTTTTGAAAAATATAAGATGGCAGTGCTTTGGTGTATACTACAAAGACAAGTACTATCTACAAGGCCATTTTTTGCAATAAACAATTCAATATTTTAGAAAGGATGTTCATTTGGGTCGTTAAATATGATACATTATATAGCCTTTCATACAATGCACTAGTAATATCTGTTTTTACAATCACTATTTAATAGAATGCTTTCTTTTTGTGTAGGAAGAGGACGCAAAAACGGTGTTTATCAATGGGCAAGATACCCCACTCAAATCCATTACAATAAAAGATGCAACTGATGATATAAAAGTGACACTGTGGAGAGAAGCGTCACTATTTAAAATACATCTTGGCAAATATGTTACCCTGACTCACGTCACTGTACATGAATTCAATTGCCAAAAAATATTGAATACAACGCGCCATAGCAAAATGGAGGTAAGCACAACAAACAAAAGCTTTTGCAATTATCTCTTTTCAGCCACTCTTGGAATTTCACCCAGTCTTGCCCTTTCACCCACTCTGCCCCTTCCACCCACTCTGGACATTTTACCCACTCGGGACATTTCACCCACTTGGGACCTTTCACCCACTCGGGAGCTTTCACCCACTCGGGACCTTTCACCCACTCGGGACCTTTCAACAACTCTGGCCCTTTCACACACTCTAGGCCTATCACCCAATCTAGACTTATCACCCACTCTAGACTTATCACCCACTATAGACTTATCACCCACTCTAGACTTAACACCCACTTTCATCCTCACTCACCCTCAACAACTCACCATCAACACCTCACCCTCATACTCACTCACCCTCAACACCTCACCCTCATTCACCCTCACTCACCGTCAACACACTATCACACTACAACAACAAACAAATACTTACCACCACAGCAACACTTCACTCACCCTCAACACCTCACCCTTAACTCCTCGCTCACCCTCAATCTCAATCATCATCAATCACCCTCAACATCTCACACTCAACACCACTCTCATACTCACTCACCCTCACTCACCCTCAAAACATCACCCTCATTCACCCTCACTTACCGTCAACACACTATCACACTACAACTACAAACAAACACTTACCACCACAGCAACACTTCACTCACCCTAAAAACTTCACCCTTAACTCCTCACTCTCACTCATCCTCAATCACCCTCAACACCTCACCCTCACTCACCCTCAACGCCTCACCCACACTCACCCTCACACTCAGCTTCTCACCCTCAGCCTCAACACCTCACTCTCACTCACCCTCAACGCCTCACCCTCAGTCAACCTCAACACATCACTCACCCTCACTCTCACTCAACCTCAATCACACTCAACACCTCACCCTCAACACCTCACTCACCCTCAGCCCCTCACCCTCACTTACCCTCAACTCCTCACCCTCACTCATCCTCACTCACCCTCAACACCTCCCCCTCATTCTCACTCACTCTCACTCTCACTCACCCTCATACTCACTCACCCTCAACACACTATCACACTACAACCACACACAAAAACTTACCACCACAACACCATTTCAATCACGCTCAACACCTCCCCATCAGCCCCTTACTTACCCTCACTCTCACTCATCCTCAAGCACTGACTCACCCTCAATCTCACTCACCCTCAACGCCTCACCCTCACTCACCCTCAACACCTCACCCTCACTCACCCTCAACACACTATCACACTACAACCACACAAAAAAACTATTACCACCACCTATCACCCACTCTCGACCTATCACCCACTCAAACCCTATCAACAACTGTGACCCTTTCACCTACTCAGTCCATTTCACCCAATGTGTCCCTTTCAACCACTCTGTCCCTTTCACCCACTATAGGCCTTACACAAAAATAAAGTATACAAATTTAAAAAATAATTGTTGCTTTTGTTTTCTCTCAACAGGTAACAGCCCCACCAGAGGAAAAGATGGACATTCTAATTTATGGTGTTGAAAGCTCTACTGAGCAAACGAGTATTATCACAATAAAAGTGACAAACACAGACGAATATCAATCGATGCCCATCGAAAACGAGATCTTAATTAAATGGTTTATGTTAGATGAGGAAGTTGACAACATCGGAGATGCCCTTGTCCATTTTTTGCCACAAACTTTTGAAGTTGTCTTTTGTAATGGGCAAATCATAAAGATTCTGAAAGAAAAAGACGATGAAATATGTTCTGACTAAATTTTGCATGTTGCCAGGATATCTTTTTTTTGTACAAAGTTAAACAATAAATATTTGTGTTTTTTTTTTAAAAATAAAAAAGTGTGGAATACAAATTTTACACCTTCTATGGTAATTTTTTCTATACAAAAGGCAAATTATAACTAATACACTCAATTTATACAACATAGTCACACCCACATACAACATTCAGCCAATCCATTTGACATTACAAAAACATATACAAAATACACATACTTTGTAGCTTGCACGCACTACAGTATTATGTATGAATGAGACTGTTGAGCTAAATACGCCTGTGCTGGTGCTGAGTTATGCTGTGTTGTTGAGCAATGTTACTGTGGGGGGCCGAATGTTAAGGTGGTATTGCTGCGTGTTGCATTGGTGGACATCACAAATTAGGTTGTTGGGAGAAGTGCAACTGTTGTTGGGATGAGTTATGCTGTGGTGGTAATAGTTGAACACTAACACAGCACAACTCATCATCAACACATCACAACAACAGCATTAGGAAGCACCACACTAACAACACTCATCAACACACCAACATCACTCTACACCACCACAACAGCATCATTCTACAACAACAACATACAAAAACACAAACACACTTTAATTTAAAATAACGAGTCACACATGCAAAACACTCACATTTGCCAATCACACCCTCACTCACACTCACTCACCCTCAACTCATCACCCACCCTGAATTACACTCACTCACCCTCAACACCTCACCCTCACTCTCCCTCAACACCTCACCCTCACTCACCCTCAACACATCACCATCACCCTCACCCACCTTCACTCACCATCAACACCTCACCCTCACTCACCCTCAACACTGCACCCTCAAACACTCAATCACCCTCACTCTCAAAACCTCTCCCTCAACGCCTCACCCTTAACCCCTCACTCACCCTCACGCTTAACCATCCTCAATCACCATCAACACATCACCCTCAACGCCTCACCAACACTCACCCTCAGCCCCTCACCCTCAGCTACAACACGTCACTCGCACTCACCCTCAACACCTCACCCTCAACAACTCATCATCAACACATCACTCACCCTCACTCTCACTCATCCTCAATACTCTCAACACCTCACCCTCAATACCTCACTCACCCTCAGTCCCTCACCCTCACTCACCCTCAACTCCTCACCCTCAACACCTCACCCACACTCATCCTCACTCACCCTCAACAACTCACCATCAACACCTCACCCTCATACTCACTCACCCTCAACACCTCACCCTCATTCACCCTCACTCACCGTCAACACACTATCACACTACAACAACAAACAAATACTTACCACTACAGCAACACTTCTCACCCTCAACACCTCACCCTTAACTCCTCACTCACCCTCAATCTCAATCATCATCAATCACCCTCTACACCTCACACTCAACACCTCACTCTCATACTCACTCACCCTCACTCACCATCACTCACCCTCATTCACCCTCACTCATCGTCAACACACTATCACACTACAACTACAAACAAACACTTACCACCACAGCAACACTTCACTCACCCTAAACACCTCACCCTTAACTCCTCACTCACACTCACTCTCACTCATCCTCAATCACCCTCAACACCTCAGCCTCACTCACCCTCAACGACTCACCCACACTCACCCTCACACCCTCACCCTCAGCACCTCACTCTCTCTCATCCTCAATGCCTCACCCTCAACGCCTCACCCACACTCACCCTCAGCTCCTCACCCTCAGCCTCAACACCTCACCCTCACTCACCCTCAACGCCTCACCCTCAGTCAACCTCAACACATCACTCACCCTCACTATCACTCATCCTCAATCACACTCAACACCTCACCCTCAACACCTCACTCACCCTCAGCCTCTCACCCTCACTCACACTCAACTCCTCACCCTCACTCATCCTCACTCACCATCAACACCTCCCCCTCATTCTCACTCACTCTCACCCTCACTCACCCTCATACTCACTCACCCTCAACACACTATCACACTACAACCACACACAATGCCTCACCCTCAGCTCCTCACCCTCAGCCTCAACACCTCACACACACCTCAACACACTATCACACTACAACCACACACAAAGACTTACCACCACAACACCACTTCAATCACGCTCAACACCTCCCCATCAACACCTTACTTGCCCTCACTCTCACTCATCCTCAATCACCCTCAACACCTCACCCTCACTCACCCTCAACGCCTCACTCACCCTCATAGCCTCACCCACCCTCAACACCTCACACTGACTCACCCTCAATCTCACTCACCCTCAACGCCTCACCCTCACTCACCCTCAACACCTCACCCTCACTCACCCTCAACACACTATCACACTACAACCACACAAAAAAAAATTACCACCACAACACCTCTCATCACCACTGCAGCAAACAAAGGTCATACAATCAAAACATGTACCCTTTTAACAGTCACACACACAACAACAGCTATCAATGGCCACTTTCACCAGGCATACACACACAACAGTCATCAGTACTGCAGTACTATATCTAAATGAGACTGTTGGTGTGCAAAATACGGATGTGGAAGTGCAGAGTAATGCAGTGTTGTTGCTCAATGGTACTGTGGGGCTGCAGAAAGATAAAGTGGTATTGCTGCATGTTGCATTCGTGGACATCAGTGATGCCATTGTTGGGAGAAGTGCAACTGTTGTGGTGCTAAGTTATGCTGTGGTGGTAATTATTAAACATCAACACAGCACCACTCATCACTAGCACAGAACACCACATCACAACTACAGCATTACTAAGCACCACACACTCACATGCCCACACGCTCACACACCCCCACCCTCACACACATCCACACTCACACACTCTCACACATCCTCGCACACCCACTCAAATTCTCAATAAGCCTCATAGCCTCACGCTCGCCAACAATCACTCACCCTCACCCTCACACCGTCACCCTCACACCATCATCCTCTCACCCTCAACACCTCACCCTCACTCACCATCAACACACTATCACACTACAACTACACACAAACACTTACAGCCACAGCACCACAGCACCACTCATTACCACTACAGCATTACTCAGCAGACAAACTACATACAATCCAAACATGTGCGCTTTTAACAGGCACACACACTAATAACTAGCAATGGACACTTTCACAAGCCGTACACACACAACAGTCATCAGTGCATCCTTTCACCATGCATACACCCACACAAACAGCCATCAATCCACGCTTTCAACAGTCACACACACCAACAGCCCAAAGTGCACGCTTTAGAACAACTTTTTGTACGTTGCACACACAATCACAGCTATACAAGCATGCTTTGGTGCTGTACAGTACTGCAGTTCTATGTCTAAATGAGACTGGGGGAGTTCTAAATACAGCTCTACTGGCAAAGAGTGATGATCTCATGTTGCTCAATTGTAGTGTGGGGGTGCCGAATGTTAATAATGTGCTATTGCTGGCGAAATGGACATAAGGGAGGCCGTGCAAGAGGAAATTACTACACACAAGGCAAGTGCCACCGAAAAACACGTACGGCAAAACGAAACTCAATCCATGTCAAAGAATAAAACTAAATAGCAGCCATTGATAAAAATACTAAACACACTCTAATGAGAGGAGCCAGACAGGAAATACGTGCTAGCAAAGCAAGACCGAAAACAATAATTACAGTAACATCAAGAAAAGGAAATGCATAAACAAATGTATAAGAACTGACAAAGGCACTCTTTCATAATAAGGAAATAAAATTGTCATTACCTGTCGATCGTAGCAGCTCATTCCCTGAAATGTAGAAATTATAAAAGAAACACACAAAAAAGAGAACATACACATTGTTGAAGGTGAGCCCATAATTCTACCAATGCCCAGGCTGCTGGCGCAAACCGCCTCTTAGTTTCCATTCCGAATAATTTACCAAATAAAGAGACGGGCGCTGGGAGCAGGAATCAAGAACAGAGTTTATTTCTCATGAGGAGAGCCAGTCATTTCGGACACGAAACACAGTGTCTTTCGGGAGGTGCTCTAACAAGTGAGCTTGAGACTCTGGCTTTTATACATTTGCAGAACATTTGATGATACAATCAGGTCAGTGTGTCGCAAAAGGAAAACATTCCTATAATCCTCGTGATGATCCTACTCCACATACGTTCACAATGGGGACCCTTGACCTGCTGATAAGAGGGAAGGGCGATCGTGCAGCTGAGTGTGTCGTAGGATGTGTGCGCCTGAGCATGGCCCAGGGGGTGGGGTGGCTAGGCATACAATAAGGGCAGTAAATGGTATCTCCTGGCTTAGGCGATGGCCTCGGACATGTGTGGTCAGCCGAACTCGGGGGAAGGGGTCATCAAAGGAGTGGTATTCATGCCTGCGTGGACAATCGAGCGCGGAGGGAGGGCTCGTCAATAGAGGGGCATTCATGGAAGGGAAGGAGGCGCTGGTCAGGCGCGGCCGTGATTCTCAAGGACAGGGCTTTGCGAAAGAAGAGGGTTTATGACTTGCTCATATGAGGAGAAGGAGGGGGGGGGGTCAGGGTGCATGCAGGGCCAGAGTCGCGCAGAGAGAGAGAGAGAGAGAGAGAGAGAGAGAGAGAGAGAGATCTTATGACCTGTATATGAGAGAACAGGGGCAGTCAGATACAACTGGGGGGCTATGTCAGCTGAGGCGAAGGGTGCCTCTTCAAGAGGGAAATGGGGGGGGGTTCCTGGGTCAAGCAGGAGGGTTGCCTTTCATAGCAGGGTCGCGCAGAGTGCCGGGTTTCATGGTCTATGTATGTGAGAGTGGGAGAGGGGGGGTGTGCTCAAATGCGCGCAGGAGGGAAGCCAGTGATTCTAATGAGTGGGCAAGAGGCCAAGGTGCCTAAAATGGCTATCATGTACACATGGGTACAGGCCTTTGCGGGCTGAGGGATGCAGTCAATGCTTTACAATATTTCATGGTGCGTGCAGGGAGGGGAGTGGGAAAAGGGAAATGAACGTTGCCCATGTACATCAATACTTCTTATTTTCTACAGTCGCCCCTTTTTACATAGCAAAGTTCATTTTGCAGTCGATGAAGGTACATATAAACAGGTGCGATCGAAGAATTTGCATTTGTCAATACTAACATATGGCATATAATCATGGACAGTTGATGTATTTGGCAGAACGCAGCACATAGGGGATGGTATTTGTCGAGTTCCTATCATTTCAAATCACTACATAGCATAAATGTTTCTGACTTAAAAATGTGACCAATGAACATTTTGACCAAGTAGTCAAGGGAGGAATTCAGTTCAATACGCAAGATCTCTTCGTCACAGTGTCTTTTATCAGTGAGCCATCACTGGTAGGCTCTAATCCGTGTCCTTTCGTTGGCGCTGTTGAGCACCCGCGGTGGAGCTATAGGTCCAGCTCGGTTCTATCCTTACGCGTTGCAGGGTGCAGTCAGTCCTCTGCTGTTAGACCACAGTCCTGTTCCCTAACCAATCCTTTGAGTGGCGCCTTAAGCTTGGCACCTATATTTCCGTGGTGTAACCCCATTTCCATCTAGATGCTGTTCTTCCTTTCAGCAGAGAGTCGCATGGAAAAGAGGGTGTGCTGTTTCGTTAGTCGATGGGAGTGAGAGGGCGGAGTGGGGGCAGATTTTCCCGGGACACACCAAAGGGACCAAGGGAGCAATGGGTAACAAGCAAGCAGGCCCATCAATCGGGCTTGAAAAGAGGGACGGAGGCTCCAGGCACACGTGGGTTGGCGGACAGAGAGCTTCAGGACAGCCCTTCATTCTTTCCTTTACCGCCTTTGAGAGTGCTGCCTCGTCCCGTTTCTTGTTGTCCTGCGGCTCCACTTTTGGTTGAGGTCGCATGTGTCTCATGATCTGCAGCCATGCTGTGCGTCACGTCCGGCCCTTCTCCTCCGGAGATCGAGTATCTTTAAATGGGTAAAAACAAGTTTTAGAGAACTGGCAGGAGAAGAGATTTTTACATATGAATTCCACTCGCAATCCTAGCACCTGGCGTTATGCTCATTGGTCATAGTCAGAAGTTTATTACCACGAAGTAAGTAGGTGGGTATTTCTACTGCGTTCGCACCAAGTCTAATCAGTGTTCGTTCATGACATATATGGACAGAGGTCGGACTCTTATCACCTGCGTATTTCAACAAAAACCTCAAGATTGACAACATTCAGGAGAGACTCGTCCTTCTAATTCGAGCCGTTACAGTCTTACATTTCCCTTTAGAGCTGGCTAACTCTTTAAAGCAAGCGGGGGTGCAATCATTGAAAGACAGAGTCAAACATGTTTTTCTCGAGGGGCGGCAGTTACTCATGGTCATCATATATATATATCGGGGACAGTAGCTGGGGTCGATCAAGTGGGGCGGGGACGCTTCGGGCATTCGTGCTTGGGTGCAAAGGGGTGGGGCAATCTGGGCATTGGGGGGTCAATCTGGACCTTGGCGCTTGTTTCTAACAATAAAAATTAGGATGCCATTGACATATAGTTCCCCTATAAAAGGCCAAATTGGGGGACCTTAGCCGTCTTACCTGTCCTTTCCTTCTCAGCCAATTCAAGTTCATTCATTTTGCAGAAAGGAGAGGCAGTAACATGGCGAGATACAGTCATTTTAGTTTCGGTCAATTTCGCTGAACACCTTCGTGTTCAATATGTATCAAATCAGACTGGTGCCGGTGGGGCACAAATTTACCAAAAAGAGGGAGAGAAAATAGGGAGACTCTCATAGAGAGTGAGAGTCGTCCGCAATCTAAACGAGCCATTCGGTACACGTATGACATGTAGAGAGAGAGAAAAAAAAGGGTGGAGAGAGAGAGAGACGTGTACGAAAATAGGTCATTTAGTGCGCTCACAACACAGAACAGCAAAGGTCAGGTAACATGCAGATATAGACAGAGGGGAGACATATATTCGTACGTTACACACACACAAACTCAGACAGGGAAGACGGCACATGCATTACACATATACAAGACATTCACAACAAGACAGAAAACAATTGTTAGTCTACAACATCTGTTTTTATATATATCCTACGTATCTTTACTATCCTATTTATCTACGTGCTTAGCTCTTTCTGCCCTTCCCCCCTTTTCCTTCTCGTTTGTCACGCCTGCGAGCGTTCCCAATTACCAATACTCACACCTCCGTTTAGTTGATCGGAAATTAACCTGGTCGTGCTAGTTACCCATGGTTGGATCTTAAACCATTTTTCTGTTCCCTCCTTTGGTGGGAAGTTCTCCAGGCTGAGGCAACGGCAAGTATTGATCGGGAAAACAGTCGGACAGCTTGGCTATATCTGTAAGAGTGTGAGAAAGGGGGCAGTGCATTTTGAACATCGGCAACATTTCTAACTTCCTGGGCTGGTGGTGCCGTGGCAACCCTTACCCGTACAATTTTTCTTTGTCCTTTCCCTACCTAGTCAAAACGTCCAGTTACATTATTTAACGCGTCGTTTCTAGTCAAAATATTTTTTTTTTTTTTTTTTTTTTTTGTCATTCAGTACTTGTCCAGTCTCTATGTCAGTCCATCCTCCCGTTGCTATGTTCTAAGGAGGAACAGTCATGTTTAAGTCTACGTCTTTTAAAAACTTTTATTTGTCCTAAGGACCATGCTCATATTCCCCTTTTCCCCCTCTCATCGGCGGTTCGGTCGTCGTCCATCCATACATCAGCCGGTGTTCCGACGTGACCTGCAGAAGGGAGGAAAAAGAAGGGGTGGGGGGGCAACATTCAAAACCTCATCAACGTGCAGTAATCCGGAAACGCTTTACCTACCACATACTCGACCTATTTTCACGTAGTGCATTTCCCTACCATCACGGCGTTTAAGCCCAGATGGACCAGAAAGGTCAGACAGATAATCATTGACGATCTGTGCGACATGAGCTACTTGGTCGTAACCCCCTTTGATCGGGTACAAGGGTGGCGGTCAGGTGGCATTTCTGTGGTGTCGTTTTAGGGCTTCTAAAGCACCTTTCCAGCTGCCTGTCACACATAGTGTGGTTGCTAAATATCGGGTCCTTTTTAACCTTTAGCCTTCATCATACTTTCTCGTTGCTCATAGTAGTAATACATTCAAAACTCATTAATGCAATCCGCTACAACGATGCTTTCGTTTCCAAAATACCTTTAATAAAGAGGGTTGACACATAAATACAGGCCTACAACTCGGTGGGCTAGCCACGGAGCAGATTGGAGCTGTACATGGGAAGAACGAAGCTGGTGGCAGTTCATTGCATAAAGTGCGGCAGTGCAATAAAATCATATTAAACTCCCCTACAGAGCAAGCATGATGCATGTCAGTAATTCATCTTTAATACATTCATAAATACATCATCCAATGTTCATTCATTACCTTAAATTACACCAATTCATTTTCCAACTCATAATCAGTACCCACCCTTAAGTCAATTCATTGTCCAAGCACATACTCAATATCCGTCATATCTACTTTCATTATCCAAACGTTATATATATCTCGGGGCAAAAAGCTTGCGCAATCAGGGTGCAACAAAGTTCATTAAAAACGTCTCATTTTGTGTCGGCGCCATTTTGGGTGGGGTCAGGCAAGTTCCAGCACAGTCAGAGTGTCTCTAGTCTCACATGGTTGGCTCAGAACTTTCCGTTGGTAGTTCAAAAAGTCTCGTGCTATGTGGTTAACAGTCTAACAATATGGACCATGAGTCAAAGAGTGGGAAGGGCGGCAACAATTTTCCTACCGGGTCATTCTGGTGTTCCTCCGGAACTGAACAAGCCTGTGCCGTGGCGGCATCTTAGCCATTTCCGATCCGAGTCTGGTGCCGGCAGGAGTAGCACCGATGTCGTGGTTCCCAGTGAAGGGGGCGGGGGCACCCATGCAGAGGGTCGGGGGCCCCCCGGCTCTTATAGAATCTTCAAGGTCGAGGAGAGGCGATATGGAGCGTGTGCCCGTCCTGGGCAGAGGACCTCTTTTTGATGTTGACCCTCTTTAAGCGAAGAGTGTTGGGGTGTCGCTGGAAGCCTCCACCTGGAGGGAGGTGGGGGAGGGTCGTTCGCGGCACCTCCCCCTTCCAGCGACCCCGCGCCGTTCCCTGGCTCCATCGTTTTCGACATTGGCCGTGCCAGCCATTGATGATGGGGGGGGGGGTGGTCGGCGGCTGAGGCAAGACAGCCCCCCCCCTCCCTTTTTGACATGTGGCGGGACTATCTGATTCTCCAGGGAGCCCGAAATGTGGCAGGACCGCCTGTACCTATGAAGGCGGCGGCAGGCGGCGAATTTGGCATCTGGCGGGACTACTTGATTTGCCGCCGTTCTTGCCTTGGCTTCGGCTCTGGACCAGCAGGCGATGGCATGCGGCGAATTTGAAATGTGGCGGGACTACTTGATTCGCCGCCGTTCTCGCCTTGGCGTCGGCCTTTGGCAAAAGCCGGATCGGGTGAGAGAGAGGGGTGGTCGGTGGCCGAGGCAAGACATCCCCCTCTCTCCCCGCGGCCTGCAGGGCGGCAGAAGGGAGAAGACGGAGAGGTCCTTGTCATCCTTTGGACCGCCTGCCCAACATCATCTCCTCCTGACCGTGGGCAGGCGAGTCCCTCGTGCCTCCAGGCCTCGCCTTCCGGATGGGCGTAACCGCGGACCTGTTGCACTTCGGGAGCTTCCGGAACGGGGGTAGGTACCTATTGAGTTGTTTCTATTTCATGTGACCGTTATTTGGGCGGGGCGGGCAATGAGGCAGACATGTTGGGAACAGGAACAGGCAGTGAAGCCTAGCTACCTCGTGGCTATGTTCTGATATCGAATCTTTTCGCCATTTTACATTTCTTATTACGAACTACTTCTAATGTTTCTTATTTTTGGTGAAGACAAAAGCTCATCAGGGGGTTACTGACTTAGCCTGATTTCTTTTTATTTTTCTTTCTCTTCCTTAGCGTGTTTCGAGCTAAAGCTTTCTGTTAGTAGGGAACGGTGATCACTTCATATTTTTATGTGTCCTTTTCACTAGGGGGGTACATCTGGACGGACCAGACGAGTCCCCTCCAATAAATGGTCCGGGGTGGAACGAGATTATCGATCAAAAGGGGAACATATATTCCTTCATTAGGGTATCATCCTGGACAGACCGAGCGATGTACTTCCACTTACTAGGGTAGCCTCCTGGACGGACCAGTCGGTCTATTTCTATTAAATGGCCCATGAGTAGAGAGCATATGTCCTCCATAAGAGTAGTCTCCTGGGCGGACCATGCGAGCTACCCCACAATCACCAACCAGTGGGGAGTGGGTAGGACTGACGAATTCACAAAGGGGCATAACCTACCCTTTTCTACTTGCAAAGACTAGACAGAGTGTTTCTATTTCACGTTGTTTGCAAATAGAAAATACCTCAAACGAAACAATTCCTGGAACAACAATGTCCAGGCAACCAACCAATCAGTGGGGAGAAAAACAGGCATGACGGATTACAACGGGGACAAATGTCTGCATTACCTGTCCTTCGCTATCCATAAAGGGAACAGAATATTCCTATTCGTCTCTGTTTGTGGACAGGGAAGATCTCAAAGAGCAACAATCGATTATTAATCGACTTCAAACAATCAGTGGGGAGAAAAGTAGGCATGACGGATTACAACGGGGACAAAAGTCTGCATTACCTACCCTTCTCTATCTGCAAAGAGGGACGACGTTCCTATTCGCCGCTGTTTGCAAACAGAGAATGTCTCGTTCTCATAAGAGAACCAATATGTCAAGTAGCCCTCAAAGCTAAATGAACCAATACCAACAATGCCAGTATACAAATACCGGTTTTCAATACAAACAATCAATCAATCAGGTGGACAGAGCCACCCTACCAATCAGGCGTAAAAACACCCTACTTAATCTTACCCGGACCGGACCATACGGACAGTTCTTCGACTCCCTCCTCCAGCGCCCGATCGTTCTCTTACTCCATGTAGCATTCCTGTGGGATTCCAGTCAGGACAATAGGTCACTCAAGAGAGGTCCGTTCAGAATTGGTGAAGTTCTGTCGATCGGCAGCCGGGCTAGGGCCCTCTCAAGGCAGGTATACTCCGATCATTTTAGACGTTCACTTCTTCGCCTGGATCTCTCTTACCGAACCCTATGTCACTGATGGGCCCCACGTTGGGCGCCAATTGTTGAAGGTGAGCCCATAATTCTACCAATGCCCAGGCTGCTGGCGCAAACCGCCTCTTAGTTTCCATTCCGAATAAGTTACCAAATAAAGAGACGGGCGCTGGGAGCAGGAATCAAGAACAGAGTTTATTTCTCATGAGGAGAGCCAGTCATTTCGGACACGAAACACAGTGTCTTTCGGGAGGTGCTCTAACAAGTGAGCTTGAGACTCTGGCTTTTATACATTTGCAGAACATTTGATGATACAATCAGGTCAGTGTGTCGCAAAAGGAAAACATTCCTATAATCCTCGTGATGATCCTACTCCACATACGTTCACAATGGGGACCCTTGACCTGCTGATAAGAGGGAAGGGCGATCGTGCAGCTGAGTGTGTCGTAGGATGTGTGCGCCTGAGCATGGCCCAGGGGGTGGGGTGGCTAGGCATACAATAAGGGCAGTAAATGGTATCTCCTGGCTTAGGCGATGGCCTCGGACATGTGTGGTCAGCCGAACTCGGGGGAAGGGGTCATCAAAGGAGTGGTATTCATGCCTGCGTGGACAATCGAGCGCGGAGGGAGGGCTCGTCAATAGAGGGGCATTCATGGAAGGGAAGGAGGCGCTGGTCAGGCGCGGCCGTGATTCTCAAGGACAGGGCTTTGCGAAAGAAGAGGGTTTATGACTTGCTCATATGAGGAGAAGGAGGGGGGGGGGTCAGGGTGCATGCAGGGCCAGAGTCGCGCAGAGAGAGAGAGAGAGAGAGAGAGAGAGAGAGAGAGAGAGAGATCTTATGACCTGTATATGAGAGAACAGGGGCAGTCAGATACAACTGGGGGGCTATGTCAGCTGAGGCGAAGGGTGCCTCTTCAAGAGGGAAATGGGGGGGGTTCCTGGGTCAAGCAGGAGGGTTGCCTTTCATAGCAGGGTCGCGCAGAGTGCCGGGTTTCATGGTCTATGTATGTGAGAGTGGGAGAGGGGGGGTGTGCTCAAATGCGCGCAGGAGGGAAGCCAGTGATTCTAATGAGTGGGCAAGAGGCCAAGGTGCCTAAAATGGCTATCATGTACACATGGGTACAGGCCTTTGCGGGCTGAGGGATGCAGTCAATGCTTTACAATATTTCATGGTGCGTGCAGGGAGGGGAGTGGGAAAAGGGAAATGAACGTTGCCTATGTACATCAATACTTCTTATTTTCTACACACAGTGCATACATAATACTTTTAACTACAACAAGCAACAAACAAAATAAATGAATAGCGGCGAAACAAGTCACATACGGGTACAAATGACACAAGAAAAAGCTAAGTCAGAGGAAAAATAAACATCACAGTGCCACCTCAGGCGAAACGAAACTCCGGAAACTACATTCCAGGAAGACACTAGCAAAGATTACTCAATGCATCCCGAACTATCAACTTAAACACGAGCCAACAGTCGCATAAAGATCAAGAAAAATTCAAAACACAAGGGAAGTGAGCGCGAAATCACAACGGACGCAATGTCAAAGACATAACACATACAAAAATAAACATTGCTTTATGTAACATTTTGAAAAAAAAACATTTATCAAACATATATCTTTGAAAACAGTACTAAAGAATATTGTAACTCGAAAATCGATAATACACAAGGCGCAATACGAATAAAACACTCATACATCCTAATAAAACATTATAAATAATACGTATATACACACAAGTATTAATACATTCAAATTCATGTACTCAATGTTAATAAATGTACATCTTACCAGTCAGACGACGCAGCAACAACCACGGAGGAATAACACACCTTTAACGCACGAACATTCACACCAATGTAGAAAACGCCCCGTTAACGCACGTCAAATGCAACGCTACGTCACACAACGTAGAGCTGCGATTGGCTAAAAATTACGTAGCGCTCAACATTACATCACCATCAACTAAAAAATAGAACGCTAACATCCCTTACGTAACAAACGTAAAGGGAATACATTGCGTAATACCCTTTACTACAACAGAAATAAAACACATTTTAAGTACATACACTAAATACTTTTACAAACGTATACACATACGAAAATTTTTTTTTTTTACATTAGAATCAACATTAACACATGGTCGAGACTCACATATGCCAATCACACCCTCAGTCACCCTCACTCCCATTCACTCAAGCTCACTCACCCTCAGCACCTCACCCTCACTCACCCTTAACAACTCACCCTCACTCACCCTCAAAATACACCCTCACTCACCCTCAATACCTCACCCTCACTCACCCACAATACCTCACCCTCACTCACCCTCACCAACTCACTCGCACTCAGCACCTCTTCCTCAACACCTCATGCTCACTCACCCTCACCCTCACTCACCCTCAACAAACTCTCACTCACCCCCACTCACACTCACACTCAACACCTCACCCTCACCTTTACTCACCTTCACCCTCATTCACCCTCAACACCTCACCCTCAACACCGCAATCACTCACTCTCACTCATCCTCACTCACCCTCAAGACCTCACACTCACTGACCCTCAACACCTCACCCTCATTCACCCTCAGCCCCTCACCCTCAACACCTCACCCTTACTCACCCTCACCCTCACTCACCCTCAACTACTCACCCTGACTCACCCACAACACATCACCCTCACTCAACATCAACACCTCACCCTCATCAACTCAATCACCCTCACTCACTAACGCTCACCCACCCTCACCCTTACTGAGCCTCAACACCTCACCCTCACTCACCCTCAACGCTTCACCCTCAATCACACTCAGGCACCCTCACCCACCCCCACCTTCACACACCTTCACATCCTCAACATCACACATCCTCACTCACCCTCACACCCTCACACACCCTCAATCAACTTCATAACCTCTACCACACACTCACATGCCCACACGCTCACACACCCCCACCCTCACACACATCCACACTCACACACTCACACAGTCTCACACATCCTCGCACACCCACTCACATTCTCAATAAGCCTCAGAGCCTCACCCTCGCCAACAATCACTCACCCTCACCCTCACACCGTCACCCTCACACCATCATCCCCTCACCCTCAACACCTCACCCACACTCACCATCAACACACTATCACACTACAACAACACAAAAACTTACCACCACAGCACCACTCATCACCACCACAGCATGACTCAGCAGACAAAGGTCATACAATAAAAACTTGAACGCTTTTAACAGTCACACACAACAACAGCTATCAATGGGAACTTTCACCAGGCATACACACATAACAGTCATCAGTACTGCTGTAGTAGGTATAAATGAGATTGTTGTTGTGTGAAAGACGGATGTGGTAGTGCAGGGTGATGCTGAGTTGTTGCTCAATGGTACTGTGGGGGTGCAAAAAGATAAAGTGGTATTGCTGCGTGTTGCATTCGTGGACATCAGTGATGGCGTTGTTGGGAGAAGTGCAACTGTTGGGGTGATGAGTTATGCTGTACTGGTAATTATTAAACACCAACACAGCACCACTCATCACTAGCACAGAAAAACACATCACAACAACAGCATTACTAAGCACCACACTAACATCACTCAGCAACACACCAACATCACTCTGCCCCACCACAACACCATCATTCAACAACAACACACTATCACACTACAACTACACACAAAAACACTTACCACAACAGCAACACTCATCACCACTACAGCATTACTCAGCAGACAAACTTCATACAATAAAAAAATGGATTCTTTTAAGAAGCACACACACACACACATCAATGGACTCTATCACCAGGCGTATATACACAACAGTCATCAGTACTGCTGTAGTATGTATGAATGACACTGTTCGGGAGCTAAATGGGGCTGTGGTGGTGCAGAGTGATGCTGTATTGCTTGTATTGTATGCTGTATTGTTGCTCAATGGTACTGTGGGGGTGCAGAATGATAAAGTGGAATTGCTGCGTGTTGCATTTGTGGACATCAGTGATGCTATTGTTGGGAGAAGTGCAACTGTTGTTCATAATTTGAAAATTTAATTGTCATTACCTGTCGATCGTAGCAGCTCATTTCCTGAAATGAAGAAAATATAAAAAAGAAAACACACAAAGAGAACATAAACAGTGCATACATAAAAATTTTCACTACAACAAGACACACACACAAAAAAATGCATCACGGCGAAAAAAGTCACATACGGTTCAAACAAACACAAAACTAAGCCAAGTCAGACTAAAAAAAAACATCATAGTGCAAACTCACTACATCACCCTCACTCACCCTCAACACCTCACCCTCATTCACCCTCATACCCTCACCCTCAACACCTCACCCTCACTAACTTCACCCTCAACACCTCACCTACAATTCCACACCCTCAATCACCCTCACCATCACTCACCCTCACTCAACATCAAGCCCTCACCCTCAGTCACACACACTCACCCTCAACATCTCACCCACAATCACGCTCAACTTCAATCAACATCAACAACTCACCCTCAATAACACTCAACACCTCACCCTCACTCACCCACAACACCTTACCCTCACCCTCACTCACCCTCAACACTTCACACTCATCTACACTCACTATCACCCTCAAATTCACTCACGCTCACTCACCCTCAACACCTCACCCTCTTTCACACTCACCCACACTCACCTTCATGACCACTAAAAAACACCTGCACATGCTCCAACACTCACACACCCCCACCCTCACACACACACGGCCTCACAAAGAATTACACTTCCGCACACACCCACACACATTCTCAAAAAGTCTCACAAACTCACACTCGCCCACCATCATTCACCCTAACCATCACACCATCATCCCGTAACACTAACTCACCCTCAACATCACTCACCATCAACACCTCATCCTCAACTACTCATTCAACCCTCATCCTCAATCACCCTCAACTCCTCACCCATCTGCATCATTCACCCACTCTGCAGCATTCACCCACTCTGCAGCATTCACCCACTCTGCAATTTTACGAATGTTAGCCCATTTTCTTACACATAAAGAAATTTCAGAACGGAAAACAAAGGGGTCGACCGAGTACTGCAGCAGATACGTTAGACACAAAAAAAACTTAACATAATTGACCTAAAAGGATGCAACAATGTTAATGAGTCTTCGGGCCAAAAAGTACATCTAATTCGTACGATATTACAACAATAATACACAAAGGAAAGAATTATAAATATGTGTCAGTAAGCGAGGACGAGGATGTACAAAGACACAAGTGAAACAGGCAACTTTTTCGCCGGCCAATAAACAAGCACTATTCATCCGGAGAATGGGACGGATTAAAGACAATAGTCAACAGTTACACAAAAAACCGGACGCATACAACAATAGCACTTCTTCACACGGAATTCCATGTAATATAAATAAAATATGACGAAAAAAAAAAATTTCGGAAACAGTCAAATTTTTCGGAGGGAAACAAACAAGAACGATTCATCCGGAAAATGGGACGCATTGAATACAATAGTCTACACTTACACAAAAAGAGATACGCATAACACAATAGCATTTATCCAGACAGAATTTGTTCGAATAGAAAAAACATATTACGAACATAGAACTATTTAGTCACAAAAAGCAAACGAATAACACATTACTTCACTGTACATGTCGTTCATACATTGCTAAAAATACTACAGTCAGCAAATACACAAACTTTCATTTCATACTTCAAGTACGTCAATAACAAATTATCCGACTACTTCAGCATCACATAAATAGATAATGCAAACACAACTTACATCAATATATTAAAACACATTTAGCACTTCGAAATTAAACAAACACCTTTTGTACGTCAAATTACCCAAAAATGCAAAATAATACATTCCATTACAGTTTAACAAAACATATCAAATAGATAATGCAAACACAACTTACATCAATATATTATAAAACACTTTTAGCACGTGAAAATTAAACAAACACCTTTTGTACGTCGAATTACCACAAAAAACAAATTAATACTTTACATTACAGTTTAACAATACATATGCTTTACATATCGCCAATAAAAAACAAAACTTTACGTTACATTACAAACATTTTCAAATATTACCAGCTAAATAAATACATTTCGCAAGTAATTAACTTTAACATAGTATATATACTACAGTACATTACATTAAAAGAAACTTAGGATTACATTCTTACCTGTCAAACGACGCAGCAACCCCACAGGAACAAGAACACGCCTTCCGCGCACCAACATTCTCGAACTATGGGGAATTCCACAGTTGACGTATGCAAATCGGAACGCTACGTCAAAAACGTCGCGCTCCAATTGGCTAAAAAAAAACGTAAACAAAAAACACACACAACTCAAAAAAAAACTAGACCGCTAAACATAGCAGACGTCGACGTGACGCAATACGTCGGCCATTTTAACATAAAAATAAAAAAGGGACTCCACATACACGTTAACAAAAAATAACACACTTACTACAAAACATACACACGTACATTACATACTAATATACACATTAGACAGAAGTCATACAAAGGGGACATGTGACACCTTTTATTAAAAACAGCACATTACTTTTTTAATATTAACATAGACACACACTCATAACATCACCCTCACACAACAAAACCATCACACTCTTTCACACCCGCTCAATAACGCTAACACAACATCTCCCTCATACACCATCACACACCTTCAGCCTCACACACACTTACTCACCCTCACACTCACACACTCACACCCCCTCACCCTCACACCCCATCACCCTCACACCCCCACTCACTCCCAATGACTCAAATTCACACTCACACAACCTCACCCTCACACACCGTCAAACACCTTCAGATACACTCTAAAAAACAACTCCTCACACACCCTCAATGACCCTCACACACACACACCCCCTCAGCCTCAAACAACGTACCCTCACACAAACACGCTCCCCTAAAAATCATCACAACACTCTCACACTCACAACACTTCACACACTCTCTAACGCAAACAACTTCACTCATCCTCACCCCCTCACACCCCCTAACACTCACCCCCTCACACTCATCCCCTCTACATCACCCCTCACACACTCACACTCACTCCCTCAACACCCCACCCTCACCCCCCTCACAACCCCTCATTCACCCTCATTCACCCTAACACACACTCACATTCTCACACACCCTCTCACACACCCCTCACACACCCCATCACTCACGCTCTCACACAACACCTCACACACTCCCTCACTCACACTCTCAAACACTCCCTCACTCACCCGCTCACACCCGCTCAGTCTCACCCTCACTCTCCCTTACACTCCCTTACCCCCTCAACATCACTCACTATGCCTACCCTCCCATCACACTCACCCTCACCCCCTCACCCTCAAATCCCTCATACTAACACCCCTCATACACAACACCCTTAACACTCACACCACTCACCCACACACTCTCACACACCCCCCTCACCCACCCTCAACATCTCACCCTCACTAAGACTCAAACACTCACCCTCACTCACCCTCACTCACCCTCAAACTCTCACCCTTACCCTCACTCATCCTCACACTTACTCACCATCACTCACCCTCACCCTCACTCACCCTCACTCACCCTCAACACATCACCCTCACTCACCCTCACCCTCAATCACCCTCAACGCCTCGCCCTCAACCCCTCACCTACATCACCTCACCCTCAACACCTCACTCACACTCACTCTCAATCATCCGCACTCAACAACTATCAACAACACTCACCCTCAACAGCTCACCCTCAACACCTCACCTTCAACACCTCACCCTCAACACCTCACTCACACTCACTCTCAATCATCCGCACTCAACAACTATCAACAACACTCACCCTCAACAGCTCACCCTCAACACCTCACACTCAACACCTCACCGTCAACACCCCACCCTCACTCACTCACGCTCAATGCCTCACACTCAAAAACTCAACCTCACTCACCCACCCTCAACGCCTTACCATCACTCACTCACCCACAACACCTTACCCTCACTCACTCACCCTCACTCACCTTCAACGCCTCCCCTTCAACTGCACACCCTCACTCACCCTCAGTCACCCTCAACCCCTCACTCACACTCAACACCTCACCCTCAACACCTCATCCACCCTCACCCTCAGTTACCCTGAACATCAATCACCCTCAACTCCTCACTCACCCTCAACACCTCACTCACCCTCAACACCTGACTCACCATCACTCACACTCATCCTCACTCACACTCAACACCTCACCCTCACTGACACTCACTCACACTCAATCACTCTCACCCTCACTCACCCGCAACGCCTCACACTCAACGCCTCACCCTCAAATGCTCACTCACCCTCACTCTCACTCATCCTCACACCACACACTCACTCTCCCTCACTCACCCTCAACATCTCACCCTCACTCACTCACCCTCAACACCTCACCCGCAACTCCTCACTCACCCTCACTCTCACTCATCCTCACTCAACAACCCTCAACTTCACTCACCCTCAACGCCTCACCCAACACCTCACCTTCAATCACCATCAACATCTCACCCTCACTCACCCACAAAACATCAGCCTCAACACCTCACCCTCAATCACTCACCCTCAAACATTCACCCACACTCACCCTCCCTCACCCTCAATTCCTCACCCACACCCTCAACACTTCACCCTAAACACCTCACTCATCCTCAACGCCTCCCCCTCCCCCTCACTCACCCTCACCCTCACTCACCCTCAACACCTCACCATCACTAACACTGAACACCTCACCCTCACTAACTCTCAATCCCACAATCACCCTTCCCCTCACTCACACTCAATACCTCACCCTCACTAACACTAAAACACTCAATCACCCTCACTCTTACTCTCACTCACACTCTACACCTCAGCCTCACGCTCTATGACACACCCTCAACACCTCACCCTCACCCCCTCAACACCTCACCCCCTCAACATCACTCGCCCTCACCCTCAAACACTCACCCTCAACACCTCACACCCTCACCCTCAAATCCTCACCCTCAACACCTCAACCTCACTCACTCTCAACACCTCACCCTCACTCACTCACCCTCAACACCTCACCCTCACTCACTCACACTCAATAACCCTCAACACCTCACCCTCAACACCTCACCCTCAACACCTCACCATCAACACCTCACCCTCAACACCTCACCCTCAACACATCACCCTCAACACATCACCCTCACTCACTCTGACTCACCCTCACCCTCACTCACCCTCACTCATCCTCACTCACAATCACTCACACTCAGTCACCCTCACTCACCCTCACTCACCCTCACTCACCCTCACTCATCCTCACTCATCCTCAACACCTCACCCTCACCCTCATCCACCCTCAACCCCTCACCCTAACTCACAAAAACACTCTCTCACCCTCACCCTCACTCACTCTCACTCACACTCACCCTCAACACCTCACTCACCCTCAACACCTCACTCACACTCAACTCCTCACTCACCCCCACCCTCACTCACCCTCAACCCCTCACCCTCACACAGTGCAATAGGTCTCGCAGGATTTTTAGTTAAAGCTTTTACATTTGCTTATTGCTTTTTTGATTTGTAATTCTTTTGCATTGCCTACAAAAAAATAAAATGCAAAAGATTTACAACAAAAAAACTATAAACAATTCTAAAAGCACTAACTCTAATGCTGCGAGACCTATTGCATTTCTAATGCTTGTTAGAAAAGCGTGCA